>NW_007791131.1:0-1900 GCF_000696425.1 Galeopterus variegatus
AGAATCCAACTCTCAACTTTGCTTGTTCTGAGTCGTTGGCTCCTTTCTCAGTCTTCTTGTGGTAAACCACCCCGAGTTGACCCACCTCTGACTACCCAAGTGGCTTCAGATTTGCCAGATTGTAGAAGCGAATCTGGTAGAAACATCAGTTTCCTTGAGATTACAAACAGAATTCCTGGAATTGAATCTCATCTGATCTGACATGGGCTGTGCCTATCTCTGAACCCACCACTGTCATTTACTGGGCTGTCCGTTCCCTTTAAGTTTATGGGCTGAGAAGGAGGAAGGGTTGCTCCCTAAAGGAAAATCAGGGCACAGTCCTTAGAAGGAGGAGTAAATAAATCTGTGTGATCCTAACAACAAATGTTCATTACATGATTGCTTGTGAATTTTTGAAAACACTGGACATTAGTACAAACTTAATTATTGTCAATATAGTAGTGAAAAATAGTAACCTTTTGTTTTAGTCAACACTATATTTGAAATACTGCCCCTACTTGATAGGTTCAAATTTTTTTGTGTCTTGCAATTTTTACGACTTGCTCATCTGTGTCTTTTGTTCAGCTGTTGCTAAGGTGTCTGTGTTTTGTTTGCTTGTATTTTGTCCTGCCGGTTCATGCTTTCAGTGTTTCTTCTGACACTCAGTATTAAAATGCTGTCTGACAATAGTCTAATTTTATTCATTTGCAGCAACTTTTCCTTTCTTTTTAACTTTTATTTCTGCCAAGAATCTTATAAAATTTGTTGTTCTTGAAGAAGATTTTTACAGAGATATATCTAGTTATTTTCTTTCTATTTTTAATACTTTTGCCACCAAAAATACCCTCTTGATTGTTTTCATCTTTTTTATTTTCTTCTGAATTCTGAGCAAATTAACATTTTTTGTCCTTCATATCGTTCATTTAGTTTTTACAGGGTCAATTCTGCCCTTTACTGTTTTGAATGTATTTAAAAATTATAATGATGCTTTCTGTCATAAGACATTCCTTTTTTTTATTCCATTGGGATTAATTTCTATTTCTTTTTTCCTCCCTCCTGCACCCCTGCCTCCTTTTTCATTCCCTTCATCTTACATCAGCCTTTTTTCTTCCTTCCTTCCTTCCTTCCTTCCTTCCTTTTTTTTTTCTTTTATACTCATAGAAATGATATTTCTTTGAAGTTCATCAAAAGTAAAAAGAAGATTCTACCTAAAATATTCTCTTGTGCCTCCTTTATGCTTTAGGGTCTTCTATTCTTTTTTTTTTTAATTGTTCATTTTATTTATTTAACATCAAACTACCCAAGCCAAAATTTCCCTTAGAATCAGCATGAGTGGATATTCTTACTTTTCATTTGGACAATTTTAGATATCTCATTTAAGAATGTAAACTGGAGAAGTTTTTACATAACTTTAAAAAAGTAAAGTGAGAGGCCAGGGGATGGAGCCAGAACAATGGGGAAAAAAATGGACTAGGAAACTATTGTTGCTCAGTTTTGTCTCTGTTGTGAGGCTAGACATACTAATTGTATAGAAATGGCACTGCTGTTTCATTTCATTTTTAAAAGCTTCTCATCAATAAGCATAGTTCACTGTGATAGACAATAGTTCTATAGGACCACTACCTGATCCAGGGATCCATTCCCTGCCCAGTTTGGGTCGACAATTACTTCTTGTGTCAAAGATGACTTTGTGGACTTGTACAACAAACATTTCTAGAGATGTCACCATGGCTATTGTAGGTTGTTGCTTATTACAGGCTTGCATTCTCAGACTGACCCAAAATAAAATGCCCAATAATTTATAATTATATAGTAATTATAACCCTATTAAAGGGGATTCAGGAGATTTTCCTGCCATTCTCCTAGCTTCTTACTCTTGTATACATGTCATGTCTGAAACTCTTTGCATGCATGCTTCTCT
>NW_007791132.1:0-1900 GCF_000696425.1 Galeopterus variegatus
TGATCAGTACCCAGCATTTTAGCTCACTTTCTTTCAGTTTTGAGACTTGTTTTATGGCCTGCGAAAAAAATCAATTTTTATTATTATGTTGAGTGCTTGAAAAGGTTTATTCTATAATCGATCCTTACTATACGTAATATATGTTCATTAAATTAAACTTGTTACTTCTGTAACTTAAATATTTTATGTCTTCAGTGACTGTTTTTGTTTGCTCTAGCTGTCACTGTCTTACCATGATCAAGAAGGCATTAATGTTCCCCTCAGCTTGAGTAAACTTTTGACAGGCTTCTTTCTGACTCTGGGCTCCTGAGCTCCCTTTTCCTAGATCATTTACTTTAGAAAACTTGTAAACTTGTAAATTCTTTCTTGGGCCTTGTATTAGTTGTTTTCTGTTGCTTATAACAAAATACCTGAAACTGGGTAATGTATAAAGAAATGAAACATTTCTTACAGTTTTGGAGGCTGGGAGGTCCAAAGTCCAGAGGGTGAATCTGGTGTGGGTCTTCTTCTGGGTGGGAACTCTCAATAGGGTCCTGTGGTGATGCAGGCTATCACATGGCAAGAATGTCTGTGAAAGAGAGAGCTAAACTTCTTACTCACTCTCCTTATAAAGCCATCAGAACCATGTCCATTACTCCATGAATGGATCGATCCATTCACTAGGGCACCGTTCTCACAATCTAATCATCTCTTAAAGGCCCCATCTTTCAAATACCATAATTGGATTTCCCACGTGCTTAACACTGTTACAATGGGGGTCAAGTTTCTAATACATAAACTTTTGGGGGGAGACATTTAATCCATAACAGGCCCTTTTGAGATGTAAATTTTTAAAAAGGCTTCTTGCCAGTTTTATAACCCAAGAGCCCAAGTTTACAAAAACCTGGAAACCATTCCTTTGAAATGTAATCATCATGAAAAATTAGTGCCCCTATCTCCCAGTCTCTGTGGGAAGGTAGGAGCCTAATCTCTTTCAGTACCTTGTTCTAAGTTGTAAAACTACCTCCTGTCATCAAGATATTTGTTTTTCATACTTTGTGGTGTTAATGTTTTAGACACATGATTTTTAATCTAATCAATACTCTGCATTTTAGATGGACAGGTATTCTACTTAGGTTTATAGTGATTAGTGATATATTTTGAGTTATTTCTACTTTATCGGTTTTATATTTTTATTATTTTTTTGTTGTTTCATCTAATGCTAAGGTTGATATAGGAAATTTTTCTTGTCTCCTTCTCAGGATAGAGTTTATTTTTCATTCAACATTATACATAAAAATGGTGTAGCTCTTTGGGGTCTCAGAGTTATCTGGTAGGCACTTATTATAAACCCAACTTGAATGGATTTTTGGAGTTTTCATCTATCCCTAGGGTTATGATTGAATAACCAAACCGAATCTGAATATCTCTTAGAATTTTTCTATAGACTTGAGGAAAATACTTAATTATTTTATTCTCTCATCTTTATTATTACAGTTATTAAGCACATTGGATTTTCCTTTGAGCATGTTGGGGTGCAGAGAATGATGCCCCAAAGTATGGAGCTTTGGCATGCTGAGCACTTTTGAATTAAAGGAAATTGGAAGGCCTTAGAAGCTGCCTCAGAGCTGAGGACTTGCTAACCTTTTCTTGTTTCTGTCCTCTAAGTGCAGGGAGGAGCTCTCTCTAGAATTTCTTTATCTGATTGAGGAAACTTCTTGCCAAAAAAATGCAATTGTCTTAAGCCTCCTCCCTAAGAATCTCATAAATAACCAAGAAAGATTAACCACTGGAGAAGAGAAGAGACTAAAAGTTGTCACCAAGTCCGTACAGACTTTTCATGTATTCTTCTGAGGACAGTTTTTTTTTTTTTTTTCCTTTTTGTCTTTTTTCGTGTCGGGCAACAGATCGCAACCCTCAG
>NW_007791133.1:0-1900 GCF_000696425.1 Galeopterus variegatus
TCTCAAATTCATTAACTGCAAAGTAAGGACATTCGAAACTTCAAGCAAGGAAAGAGAAGCTTTGTATTTTGGTTACAGGTTCCATAAACTTTGGTTATTTTTATATTCCTAGGACTATATATTTGAAAAATGATGAAAGTGATACCTAAACATATATCTCCAGAACTGCAGCATTACTTCTTTCAATGTAAACTAATTAGAGATAAATAACTGCAATTACTGCCTTTTTAATCCTTTCCTACTCATGTTTAATTTGTGTCACCTTGTAGTATTTAGATGGTGTTCTATCTGCTCTGATTCAGATTTTGAGTCATCAAAACGTTTGAAATAGGTCTGAAAATAGGCTGAATTAATTTTCTGGGTTGCTACTTATAACTGATATACAAGAGAAGCATTTTGTAATTTTAAAGGAAAACTCGCTTTGTTGCAAATAAATAAATAAATAAATAAATAAATAAATAAATAAATAAATAAACAAACAAAACTGACAAACTTTGAAGTTGCTCCTTAGGTACCATTTAAGTTATAATAATGTAGTGGGAGCAAAGAAGGGGGCAGGAAAACGCATTAACCATGTGTTTTACTTACATGGACAAGAAGGAAAACAATCGACTATTGAAGGAGCAGGGTCCTCAATTCATGTATCAAGAGCAATTTGGAGGACCTTCCTGATTTTCCCAAATGTGGCTTCCAGAGAAATGAACGTGGTCTGGCAGCAATGAGAACAGTGGGGAGGGAGGAAAATGGTGACTTTGGAAGAAGTCACAGCTAATGCACGGTAACAGGAAACATGGTGGCCAGTGTGCTCCCGGTGAAAACTACAGGTCTCCTGGGACCAGAAGAGAAACAGCATCACCTCGTCCCATTGCCCAGGCACCACTGGCATCTGAACAGCAGAAAGCATTCACACACCATCTCCATCTGTGCCATCACCCTTTCGAGTTTCTGCTAGATGACCAGAGGGAAAACACTGTCATTCGCCCAGACTGTCTGTGTGATCGCTGTTATTAAAGCCCTCTAATCGCCCAAACCCCAGTGTGTAGAACTGGGCTGAAAACGTACTCCATGAAAGCACAAGACCATCTTTACATAGGGAAAGGTGAAGCGTATGGTGCACGTGATATGGATGTGGATGGCCTTAAATTGTCAGATGTGGATGGCCTTCAGTCTGCAGGGTGGTGGGGGAGTGGGGACAGGCTGTTCATAGATTTTGACCATTGCCATTCAGCAAGGTGAAGGCATTAGTGGGTGAAGAAGAGCATACGAAATCTGCAAAAAGATCCAGCTAGTGAACAGAACAATGGGGCTCGTCCTGAGTTGGTCCATGTTGCTCCTTTCAGTGGTCATCCCGGCACTGGAGGAGGAGTTCCTTCCACGTGGTCACTTTGGCTGTAGCCTGGAGCATCTTTCCTGAAAGCCCAGTCCAGAAAACCCAGGGGTCAACATATTCACTTTTATATTTTTAAGTTCCTTTTGAGAAAGGGCTACAGAGGTCAGAAATCTCTATTTTAAAAATATGTGAAGCTTCTATTGTCATTCTTACTCTACAAGTCTGTCACAGGTAAGCTCCTATATAATTATCGCTACTTTTAGTAAAATGATAAGACCTACTACTAGTACAATGACAATTAAAATTAACACTTAATGGGACATTTGGTATATGTCAAGCACTGTGACAACTGCTTCACAGGGACTGTCTCACTGAAGTACCAAAACGGTCCTAAGTGATGACACTATTATATTTCCCATTTTACAGAAGAGTAACTGAGAGGCTGGTTTTCTTGGCCAGTGTCACACAGCAGGTAAGTGGTTGAGCTGCGGGTACAAAGCCAGTTGGTCAGGCTCCACATCCCACACTTTTAACAGTTTCATATTAATAAAATCAAAAGACAATTTTCTG
>NW_007791134.1:0-251 GCF_000696425.1 Galeopterus variegatus
GAAGAACTATAAGAACAATGATAAATAGACCCAAGTATGGTGGCATGTTCGATGGCTAAAATTAGTCAGTATTCCTGAAATATAAACAGCAAACTTGTAGAGTCAAGATATAAAACATGGGGCCGGCCCGGTGGCGCACTGCTACAGTGCGCCACTTGGGAAGTGCGGCAGTGCTCCCGCCGAGGGTTCGGATCCCACATACGGACCGGCCGCTCACTGGCTGAGCGAGGTGCGGGAGCAACACCGAGGGT
>NW_007791134.1:1251-1900 GCF_000696425.1 Galeopterus variegatus
GCCAAGGGTTACGATCCCGTTGCCGGTCCCGGTCCGGTACGGGCGCAACACTGCCGGTCACGAAAAAAGACAAAAAGGAAAAAAAAAAAAAAAGATATAAAACATGATAAGAAAGGGGGTCCTTTTATGTATTTGACAATTGTAAATTGACTTACTTTCTTTATTTCTCTGTTAATTCATTATTGGAGTATAAAAATGCAACTGATTTGGGGGCATTTATTTTGTATCCTGCAATGTTACTGAAGTTATTAACCAGCTCTAAGAGATTTTTGATAGAGTCTTTAGGTTTTTCTATATATAGAATCATGTCATCTGCAAATAGAGAAAGTTTGATTTCATCTTTTCCAATCTGGATTCCCTTTATTTCTTTCCCTTGCCTGATTGCTCTGGCTAGCAACTCTAGTACTATGTTAAATAGAAGTGGTGAGAGTGGATATCCTTGTCTTGTTCTTGTTCTTAAGGGAAAGGCCCTCAGTTTTTCCCTATTCAGAATGATACTGGCAGGGGTCTTGTCATAAATGGCTTTTATTGTGTCGAGATATTTTCCTTGTATACCTAATTTCTTGAGAGTCTTTATCATGAAGGGATGTTGAATTTTGTCAAGTGCTTTTTCTGCATCTATTGAGATAATCATATGGTCTTTGTGCTT
>NW_007791135.1:0-1900 GCF_000696425.1 Galeopterus variegatus
ATACAAGATCATGTTATCTGGTAATATAGTTTTATTTCTTCCTTTTCAATCTGGATGCTGTTATTGTATTTTCCTGCCTAATTGACCTGGTTGAACTCCAGTATAATGTTGAAGAGAAGCAGCAAGAACAAATATCCCTGCCTTGTTCCTGATCATAGGGGGGAAAACATTCAGCTTTTTTTCCATTTTTGTTTCTTCTTGTTGTTTTTATGGTGGCTGGTCAGTATGGGCATCCAAACCCTTGACCTTGGTGTTATAACATCACACTCTAACCAACTAAGCTAACTGGCCAGCCCTCATCTTTTTTGTTAGCATTAAGTATAACACTAGCTGTGGGTTTTTTTGTTGCAGTCTTTTATAAGGTTGATAAAGTTCCCTCTGTCCATAGTTTGTTGAAGGTTTTATCATGAAGAGGTATTGAATATTGTCAAATGCTTTCTCTGAATCTATGGAGATAATCAAGTGACTTTTGTCCTTTATTCTATTGATGTATTCCTTTATTTCTGTATGTTGAACCACTTTTGCATTCCTGATATAAATTCCACTTGGTCATAGTTGCAATAGACTCTTCATTGGTCTTTCTCCCATCTTAAATGCCATCTAGCCATCCTATTATTAAAGGTATCTTTATGAAATATCAATCTGATTTACTCACATTCTTTGCTTAAACTTCAATTTCTCTTTATTACCTTTGGTATAAAACCCAAACTCAGCATGGTACTGGATATTTCTTGACCTGGCCTACCAAGAACTCCAGACTGACTGCTCAACACTTCTTCTCTCCAAGCACTATGAACTACTTGTGATTCTTCATATACACAAAATTCACCTCCAAGTTCATACCTCTGCACATGTTCCATCTGGAATGGTTTTCACCATCTTTGTCTCATTAACTCTGAATGATATGCCAAACCTGATTTCAGGTGTAAGCTCTTCCCAGAAGCTATTTCTGATATTTACTCTCCCAATATGGAATAGATCTCTGTTCTAGGTCATCATCAGTTTATTTTAATCATAGTATGTGTTGTGCCATATTAAGATTACTTTTTTTATGTGAAAGTTTCCTAGGGAAATTAGGAGATCCTTGAGGAAAGTATGATGCCCCAGTAATCTCTGTATTTCTGGTGCCTACTATATACACCCAGACTATAAGAATTGTTGATGTTCACTACCTAAATCTGTATACAATGGATGAATGATTATATAGTACACTTTAAAAATTTATAAAATCCCCAAATATCTATCATTAATCTTATCAGCTCCATAGAAATTCTCTGCAGCATTTATTACAATCCTAAGTGACTATTCGTGTGTGGTATGTTTAGCATTGAATCTCCCATGAAGGCAGGAGTCATTTCTGTTTTGCTTACCACTGTATTTCCAGGACATAGCACAGTGCCTTTATATAAGAAATCCTCAATAAATACTTGTTGAATGTATGAATGAATAAATAAATGACTATTCTTCTGTGTGAAGAAACTGTAACCAAAGTATTAAAATGTATCATACGCGAGGAAGGTAAAATATTCACCAGTACTGCACTATCATCTTTTCCCCCCTGAGATTAGCTGGTCTTAGAAGAGTTAGAGTTCCAAAACCACTTAGTTTGACATGAAATTGGAATTGTCATTTCACACATCATCCATTTACCCTTCTCTTTATGATAATAACTTACTTCATATCTTCTAATAATTTGTGTAAAATAACTACTATATGAGATAGTTATAATTACTGTGGAAATCATTACTGCCTCATCATTGAATATTTCTTGTTGGTCTCCCTTTGGGGCAGGAGGTAAAACTGCATTTCTTGGCCTTGGGGCCCCGTCTAGCCAATGATGTGTGAGGGTAAGTGACGTAGGTCACTTCTGGGTGAACACACTTGCCAAAGAGAGACCTTC
>NW_007791136.1:0-1900 GCF_000696425.1 Galeopterus variegatus
GACTTGGTAGCAAGATGCCTCAACCAAAGGTAGATAGCTTGATTAAGGCAACATAACAGTACAGAAACACACAGACTTCTGCATACCACAAATGTGCCTCTGTAAAATATAGTTCCCATTAGTTAGGTTAATTAAGATTAACATACAAGTCATTGAAAACCCCCAAAGTAGACAAAAGATAATTTACCAAGGAAAGACACAAAGACAAGAAGAGCATTCACTCGGAGTCATTCATTTCACAGATTGGAAGGAGGTTCCTTATTAACACTTGAGTTGTTGCCACTCATAACAAATGACATGCATCAGAATAGCTTACAAAGGCCAAAGGACAACTTGCTTTCTCAGAAAACTTCTATGAACAATACAGGGTGGCACACATCCATTCATAAGGATGTGAACCTAATCACATATTATAATTGCTATTAAACAGCTTAAATACACACACACACACAGTTTAACTGAGGTAAATAACAAACTAACATTCATCTTGAGAATCCTGGTTTGGCATTTTTCATTGATTTGACAGAGAGTTTTCACCCAAAATAATAACATGCATTCCAAATCAAATATATCACAAAGAAGCACCCAGAGCAAAACATTAACACTGACATATGCGATGGAAAGAGCTGTATTCCAGTGCTCAACTCAGACCGCAATTGTCTGAAATCTACCATTGCTGAAAAAGCATTCCCACCCTTACCTCAAGGGTCATGTTCACGGTACTAATGGCCACTTTTATTTCTCCATCTGACAGTTCCTTTAGATCTTTTAATATTGTCTGTTCAATACTGAGACCTGTGGACAAGAGGAAAAAACACTATATTTTACTTAGGGAATTTTTTTTTGGTAAAATCAACGGATAATATCAATTCTTCAAATTCACCCTGTTAACTTCAATATTTTCCGCTTTAATATCACTTTTATCCACAATAAACACACACACAGAGGTGATAATCACATTAGCGACAATGTCTGCATCAGTTAGGATCCCAACAGAAAAGAGAATGCACCCATCTTGATGCAAAAGAAGACTCTTTAATGGCAGGACCCTTACAGAGCTATGGGCAGTGCTGAGAAAGTGCATGAAAGATGGTGAGGCACCCAGAGACTAGCAAAGGGACAAGGGAAGGAAGCAGAGATCTGGAGCCAGAGAAGACTGGCTGCCAGTGACGGGGCACCAAAGCAGCAAGGGACAGGGGCGGATAGACTACAGCCTCCTTTTTCTTCCCTCCACCCCACTTGTTACCAACTCTTCCTACTGGCCAAACCCTACTAGAAGCCAGTGTCAAGGGAGCCCAGAAGATTAAGTACTCAGGGTTCAGCCGCTGGAGGCCCAGAGCAGACAAGGGCAGGGAAGGAATGGGTGCAGATGGGCAAATAAAGAAAAACTAGCAAAACCATGCAAACCAGTCAGATAGCACCAAACAACTCCAAGTTTGCTTTCAGAATGCATTTAGGTGAGTTCTTACGTTTTCTAGTATAAATTTATTCAAAATGAACTTTATAAGTGTGACCCATAAAACTATCATAATTAAGTTGGCCACCCTCGCATTAGGAGTTACTGATTCCTTAGTTGATGGAGGAATAATCCAGAATGGCTAAACTATCCAGAACTGCATAGTCGTAGTCAGTTGACCAGTGTGTTTCAGTGAAATCTATCATTTGATTCTCACAATGCTATTACGTCAGATCGGGAGTACCGTCTTGGGAAGAAGATCTATAATAAAGCTTAGTAATGTACAAGTATCTTTCCCAGATATATGTTAAGATATCGGAGTTGATTGTTCGCCCTGCCGACATGCAGCTGTCTATGTACCCAACGTACCTCCACACTGCACAGGTGACAGAGGGTGTAGCTGATGCTGGCAGGGTCCCACCCACGTTTCTCATTGCACCCAGT
>NW_007791137.1:0-1900 GCF_000696425.1 Galeopterus variegatus
AAGAGAGATCTTGAAGGCAGATAGAAGAAAAGAACACATTACATACAGAGGAACAAAGATAAGAGTCACAGCAGACTTCTTGCCAGAAACTACACAGGTCAGAAGACAATGGAGTAACACCTTTAGAGAGGAAAGAAAACACCTGCAAACCCAGAATTTTACATAAAGAAAAATAAACAAAAATAGAATCTCTCAGACAAAGAAAAACTTAGAGAATACACTGCCAACAGACTTGAGCTGTAAGAAATTTTAAAGAAGTTCTTCAGGCAGAGGGGATATGATACCAGCCCAAAACCTGGATCTACAAAGAAATGAGTAGTGCTGAGAATTTAATAAATGAAGCAAATGTAAAATCTATTTATGTGAATTGCTCCACATAATAACTGACTACTTAAAACAATAATATTAACAATGCATTGGGTATTTATAGCTTATGTAAAAGTAATATGTAGGCCAACAATTGCACAAATGATGAGGGAGAAATTGGGACTATACTGTTTGGCTTCTTATGTTACACATGGTATAATGTTATTTGAAGGTAGACCTGATTACTTAAATATTTATATTGTAAAACCTTGGCAGTCATTAACAAAAACTTTAAAAGTGATGTAAATAATAAGCCAATTGTGGAGATAAACTAAATCATAAAAAAGCCCTCAAATAATCCCAAAGAAGGTAGAAAATAGGGGGCAAAAGTAGATTTACTTCTTCCTGTAAATAGAAACAGCTTGTAAGTTGTTAGATTGTGATGCAATCATATCAATAATTATATTAAATGCAAATGGTCTAAGCACACCAATTAAAACAGATTATCAAGTGGATTTTAAAAAAGCAAGCTCCAACTGTACGTTATCTCTAAGAAACCCACTTCAAATAAAAAGACAAGGTTAAAAATAAAAGGATGAAAAAACATACATCATACAAACACTAATCAAAAGAAAGCTGCATGGCTACAGTAACAGCAGATGAAGTAGACACCAGAACATGAAACATTACGAAAGATAATGAGGGGCTGTACATAATGATAAAGGGGTCAATTTCTAATAAGATGTACCAATCCTAAATGTGTGTGCATCTAAGGAGAGAGCTTTAAAATAAGTGAAACAAAAACTGATAGAACTGAAAAAGAAATAGACAAATCTGCAATTACAGTTAGGGACTTGACTCCTCCCTCAGTAACTGATATAACAGGCAAACAAATAATCAGTTAGGATACAGTAGACCTGAACAACACTATTGATCAATTGACATTTACAGAATCCTTCATTTGACGATGCCAAAATAAACATTCTTTTCAAGTGCACATGAAACATTCACAAAGGCTGACCATATGCTGGCCATAAAATAAATCATATGAATTTAAAAGAACTGAAAAGATCCAAAGTATGTTTTCCAATAATAACAAAACCAAACTTGAAATGACAGAAAAGATATCTGCAAAATCTCCAAATATTTGGAACGTAAAAGCATACTTTTATATGGTAATCCATAGGTCTGAGAGAAAGTCACAGGGGAAAGTAAAATATGTATTTCTTGAATGAAAATGAAAGTGCAACACATCAAAATTTGTGGAATGCATCTTAAGTATCTGTTAAGAAAAAAACGTATTGCTTATATTGAACGCTTATATTAAAAAAGAACTGTGCAAGGCTGAGCAAGGAGTGAACAGGGGCATGAGAAAGGCAGGCAGGCAGAGAATGGGAAAAGGGGAGAGAACCCATGGATATATATTCCAGAAACTGTGCACTGAATTTGTTAAAATTTTCAGCTGGCATAGCCTCTGGGTATTCAATGAGCCCATCAGTGCTTCTGGAAAGATTTCATGTAGTTAGTTGGAAATCTGTAAGCAGATCTAAAAATGTTATTATTATTATTATTTTTTTGTCCTTTTTTTTTTTTT
>NW_007791138.1:0-1900 GCF_000696425.1 Galeopterus variegatus
GAGGAAGTCCCTGAGACCGAGGAAGTCCCTGTGGCCGAGGAAGCCCCCGAGACGGAGGAAGCCTCCGATACCGAGGAAGCTGCCGAGACCGAGAAAGCCACTGACAGGGAGCAAGCCCCAGAGACGGAAGAAGGCCTTGACCCAAGGAAGCCCCGGACGTGGAGGGAGGAAGGCCCCGAAATGGAAGAATGCCCCAAGACGTAGAAAGCCACGGAAATGGAGGAAGCCCCGAGACCGAGGAAGCCCCCGAGACATAGGAAACCCACGAGACTGAGGAAGCCCCAAGCATGGAGGAAGCCCCAGACGCGGAAGAAGCAACCGAGACGGAGTAAGCCCCTGTCACGGACGAAGCGCCGAAACGGAGGAAGCCCCTGACATGTAGGAAGCGCCAGAGACTGAGAAAGCCGCCGAGACTTAGGAAGCCCCGGAGACTGAGGAAGGCCCGGAGAGGGAGGAAGACCCTGAAAGGGCGGAAGCCCCGACGCAGATGAAGCCCCCGACGCGGAGGGAGGAAGGACACGAGACGGATGAAGGCCCGGATACGGAGGAAGACGCTGAAAGGGCGGAAGCCCCTGACTTGGAAGAATTCCCTGATGCAGAGAGTGGAAGGCCCTGAGACAGATGAAGACCCCGAGACCGTGGAAGCCAGCGACAGGGAGCAAGCCCCAGAGACAGAAGAAGGCCTTGACCTGAGGAAGCCCCAGACGTGGAGGGAGGAAGGCCCCGAAGTGGAAGAATGCCCCGAGACGTAGAAAGCCACGGACATGGAGGAAGCCCCGATAAGGAGGAAGCCCGCAACGTGGTGGAAGCCCCCGACGCGGAAGAAGCAACCGAGACGGAGGAAGGCCCCGAGACGGAGGAAGCCCGTGATTGAGGAAGCCCCTGACATGCAGGAAGCAGCTGTTGGAGGAAGCCCCGAGACGGAGTAAGCCCCTGTCACGGACGAAGCCCCAAAAAGGAGGAAGCCCCTGATATGTAGGAAGCGCCAGAGACCGAGGAAGCCGCCGAGACTTAGGAAGCCCCGGAGAGGGAGGAAGACCCTGAAAGGACGGAAGCCCCAACGCAGATGAAGCCCCCGACGCGGAGGGAGGAAGGCCCCGAGACTGAGGAAGCCAGAGACAGGGAGCAAGCCCCAGAGATGGAGGAAGGCCTCCACCCGAGGAAGCCCCCGACGCGGAGGGAGGAAGGCCCAGAGACGGAGGAAGGCCCGGACAGGGAGGAAGCCCTCGACGTGGAGGAAGTCCATGAAGGTGGAAGACACGGACATGCAGGAAGCCCCCGACATGCAGGAAGCCCCCGAGAACAAGGAAGCCCTCGAGATAGAGGAAGCCACCGAGACTGAGGAAACGCCCGAGACGGAGGAAGCCCTCGATACCGAGGAAGGCCCTGTGGCCGAGGAAGCCCCCGAGACGGAGGAAGCCCCTGATACCGAGGAAGCCGCCGAGACGGAGAAAGCCACCGACAGGGAGCAAGCCCCAGAGACAGAGGAAGGCCTCGACCCGAGGAAGCCCCCGACGAGGAGGGACGAAGGACACGAGACGGATGAAGGCCCCGAGACGGAGAAGGCCCCGGATATGGAGGAAGCCCCGATATGGAGGAAGCCCCGAGATCGAGGAAGCCCCCGAGACCGAGGAAGCCCCTGACGTGGAGGAAGCTCCCGCCGCAGAAGAAGCAACCGAGACGGAGGAAGACCCTGAGACGGAGGAAGCCCGTGATCGAGGAAGCCCCTGACATGCAAGAAGCTCCTGTTGGAGGAAGCCCCGAGACGGAGAAAGCTGGAGACTTGGAGGAAGCACCCGTTGCATAGAGGAAGCCCCGAGACGGAGGAAGCCCCCGACATTGAGGAAGCCCCCGAAGCGGAAGAGACCCCTGACATGGAGGAGGCTTCCGAGACGGAAGA
>NW_007791139.1:0-1899 GCF_000696425.1 Galeopterus variegatus
ATGCATTTGCATACAAGTAAAATATGTGTGTTTCTCTAGTAGCCAGCAGCAGGAGCTTCAGAGGCAGGCCAGAGGACAGAAGTGCAAGGAAGCTTTATTTTTAACTATATATTCCTTGTATTCTTTTTTGAAATAATTTGTAATTCTTACTGATTTTACTGTGTGCTTATATCAGATATTCAATAAATAGATAAATAAATAAATATGACAAGAAAATGCACGGTAACCCAAAATTACTCCTTGGGTTGGTTTTACATTTTGTTTGTTGAAGGCAAATTTGATTAAGATAATGACAAGGGTGAGGATAATGATGTATTGTGAAATGCCCTTTTTAACATTTGCATCTCGTAAAATATGAAACTTCCTTTAACCAAGCCAAGTAAATGGAAGTTTTGAGAGAAAGCCAAGAGAAGAGAAAGGCCCAGTCCCAGCTGACCTTATGGGTTGAGTCAGGAAAGGTCCCACCTCCAGGTTCTGCCCTGGGGTCAGGCAATCCGTGCAGTGCCATTTACCTTCTTACGCCTTCTGCAGCTCCCAAGTGGGTCGTTATTCGTGGTCTGATGCATCTGAGGCACTTCTTGGTCCTGAGTCATCAGGAAAAGGTTTAGTTATAGAAGCTAGCCATTTCAGAAAGATTTTTAGGGCCTTGGATGGAAGTAAATTTTGGAAGGCGATGTGGGGGGTGGTAAATTTTGGGGTGTGTGTGGAGGGCAAGGTGTGAAGGGTAGAAGACTGTGCAACCCTAGATAGTCAAAAGATTTCATCAGACATAATCCTTAATTCCTAAAATTTCCTTATTCATGGAGACTTTGCTAAACTTCCCAAGTGCCTTTTCCCTCAAAGCTCCAGCTGTGCTATTTTTGACCAGTCTCTATTTCAGTCTGGCAAGAAGTTCTTCGTGTTTCAGAGTGGGAGTTTGGCCTCTGTTGCCTTCTGAGGATAGTATTCCTGTTTCAACAGGGTACAGAGCGAACAAAGGAAAAGCCAGGAGTGGTGGGGCTGAAGTAGAATGATGTAGAAGTAAGCTAGCTGCGTAGCTCCTCTCCTGTGGGCTCCGACTGTCCTCTTCCTAAGTCTGGCAGCCCTGTTGAGATTAGAGCCTGCTATTTCTGACTGAGCCTGTTGAGCGCAAGCTGCTCATGGAGACACACACGTCCCCTTAATCATCAGCACCGGTCCTCTGCCCCTATATACTCCACTTCCAGTGGCTCTGTCAAGATTTGTAATATTATTGTGCCTCCTTTCCTGGTTCACTTATTTCTGTGAAATTGGGTAGAGCAGTTTGTCACATGCACAGTAAGGCTGGCCTTGAGACCAATCTCATCAGCCAAAATCCCCCTGCACAAAAGCCCCATACTCTTGGTTTCTGGTTTAAGATCAAGTCAGATAGTAGGCAGGCTGGAAAACAATGTGATGTTACCTGAGGGATTACGAACTTTCTGGCTTGTCCTGTGCCTGCTAGCCGTTTGGCTGGTCACTCCCTTCTGCTTTGCAGTCATACTTTGTTCAGCTCTTGTCTGTTTTCTCACAAGTTGTGTGACCTTGGGCGAGTTGCTTAAACTGACTTAGAGAACATTCCTGTAATGTAGAGAATAGCAGTAGTACCTGGCACCTAGCTCAATGTCGTTGTGATGACGAAATTACATAATGCATGTAAAAGTTTTGCTGTCATTATAAAGAAATAGAAGGGAATGGTTAAGAACTTAGACTTTGGGGTTAGACCCCCTGGGCCGCTGCCACTTACTACTGGTGACTTTGGTAAGTTACTTAATGTCTCACAGTGTTTTAGTTTCTGCATTGGTGCAGTGGAAATGTTCCTGGGACCTACGTCCTACTACCTGTACTGGAAAGCTCTCAGGGCTATGCCTGGCACATAGTAAGTTACCTGCTGCTGCTGCT
>NW_007791140.1:0-1899 GCF_000696425.1 Galeopterus variegatus
GTTTTTATGAGGAACCTCCATACTGTTTTCTTTAGTGGCTGTACTAATTTACATTCGCACCAGGAGTGTACCAGAGTTCTCCTTTTACCAGAGGCTGGAAAGGGTATGGAGGGAGCGGTGGGTTGAGAGAGGTTGGTCAGGGTGTACAAAGTTACATTTAAGTAGAAGAAATAAATTCTAATGGTCCATTGCACAGTTGGGTGACTATAGTTAACAATACTATATTGTATATTTCAAAATAGCAAGAAGAGAAGATTTTAAGTGTTCTGACCAACAAGAAATGATGTGTCTGAGGTGATGAATATGCCAATTATCCTAATTTGATTATTACACATTGTATATGTATATTGAAACATCGCATTGTCCCCCAGAAATATGTACAATTATATGTCAATTAAAAATAAATGAATAAATTAAAAATGCGTGCATGTGTGGTTCCTTTATGTAAGAAAAATAAAGTGTTTAAATATGAGGGTACTTCAAAAGTTCATTAAAAGATAATACAAATCTTTCCATGAACTTTTGGAAGATGCTTGTAGGTGGTAATTTTATTCCAAGTCAGTATAACTCCTTTTCCAAATAGCCTTAAATATAAAGGCATTTCACTATTGATTTATCTTTTCTTATCTACAGTACATATTTTCATTTTTTATGTTCTTAATTTTTCAGTCTAAAGGACTAAGTTCCCATGTTTAAGTTATATTATAATTTAATAGTGCTGGCTAGCATGTTTAGGTTTCTGGAGCTAATATGTATAATTTTAAAATTCAAATTAAGGTAGTATCCTTACACATAATTATTATAACATTAGTGACTTCCTGTGAACCCTGTGGGAATAAAAAAATATTTTGTATGAATTGCAACTTACAATTTAGATCAAAGTAATAATGATTTTAGTGGATTTTTCTCCTTTAAACAGAAAATAATCAAATAACTATTTTTTTTTAAATAAAGTATTTTATGATGCCAAATCCTGATTATTAAGACGTATCCTAGTTTTACTTTGTTCTTTTTTTATCAGGTTGTCCTGATAAAAGCTTTGGATCCAAATGTAAAAGTCCACATGATGGATTTCAAGGATGTATGAGACTCATTTCTATCAATAACAAAGTGGTAGATCTGATTTCAGTTCAGCATGGGTCCCTTGGGAACTTCAGTGACCTTCAGATAGACTCCTGTGGCATCTCAGATAGGTAAGAACAATCTCACTTCTTTATTTTGACCTATTTTCAAGCTTTTTGGCAGCAGATTCAAATTTATATATAAAAGAAATATTTATCTCTGCTCTATCCCATTGTTATCTATTCTACAGGAAATAGATTGTATTCACATCACAAATAAAAAAATGTACCTTTTGTTTTATACGTCATATTTCAAATGATAAAATTTAGATAGAATGCAAGTTATGTGATTTATATGTACACGGGCTAATTCACAAAAGATAATGTTGATGCTGCTATAGATTTCGATGGGTATAAATGTATTAAAAATATGTCATTAAACTCAACAGATTATGGCTGTAACAATAAAATTGATTAACAGGTGCCAATAAACCAGAGAGTTATGTGGTTGGTCATCAAACTGCCTTGTGCTAGCCTGCCAGTTGAATAATACTTTCAGAGGTAGGGAAACTTAACTGGTTTCTGTTCTCCTAATGTGCCTCTTTAACAATCCATTATTATCTTCTCTGCAGGGAAAATTAAAAGGAACCCTCTCTAGAAAAGCTTGGGGCAGTAGTATTGATCAGTGTATAAGAGTTATCTTGTAATTTTGATAGGAGCATCAGTACAGGACATGACAAGGCAAGATTTGGGAACTAATTGTAGAGGACAAGCAACTTTTAAAACAATAGTAGTTGGGCCGGCCCAGTGGCACACTGGAGAGTGCGCCGCTTGGGAG
>NW_007791141.1:0-1899 GCF_000696425.1 Galeopterus variegatus
CCTATATAGGATCCGAACCTGCGGCGGGAGCGCTGCTGTGCTCCCAGCGCTGCACTCTCCCTAGTGCGCCATGGGCTTGGCCCAGATAACATAATATTTAAAGGATGCTGCTCTGGGTGATTAGAGCTCATCTCTGGTAGACACGAAAAATCTATGCTATATGGCACTAGCTCGGGAGCTTGGTCCTTGGGAGTTTGGACAAGGACAAGGAAAAGCTTAAGTATGCAGTCAAGGGCTTTAATTCCAGCCTAAACAAGAGCTTTCCTGGGTGACCTCACGCTCACAGTGTAACTCAAGCTCCCTAACAATGATTTCAGGCTACCACCAGAAGGGTCAAGAGCTGACCCAACAGAGCATGGAGAACTCCAGGGAATATAAAATGACAAACATTTTAGCTAGTACTAATCCATTGGAAAATCAGATTTCTTCCTGCCACATGCTCAGATAAAGGCTACAAATGCTCTTCTGAGAGACAGATTTAGTCTTTCAGCACTGAGGGCTGTGTTGAGAAAAATTAAATGTTGTGTGGTTTGGAACTTGTGTTTATAAAATGCACCCTGTTGACAATGGTTTCTCCCCACAGTCTGCAGAAACAAATTTGTACAAAGAAGTAGCTGGCCTAGTTTATTAAGCACAAGATTGGAAGCCAGGAGCTCAAATAGGGTTCTCATGCTGACTTAAGCATTCCTCACCTAGGCATTTCTCAATCTCCTTTTCAGGAAAGCTGTAAGGGTTGATAAGGCGATCAATTGTGGCTGGCTTGGCTTTGGGAAGGTAAAGTTTGGGAGTTCAGTGTCTTATTGCATGCGTTCCTGAAGGCTGTTTCCAGATGGTATGTGGTTTTGCACTAACACAAGATCTTCACAGACAAAGTTCGTGGCTGAGCATTAAGGAGGTGGTTTTGGCCAAGGCGTAAGTCATAAGACTGTTAAGGTTCAGCTCAGCACTGCTCAGCTTTCTGGAGCCTTTCTCTGAGAAATGTGTACTTCGTGTTATCTCAGGGAGGGTTTGTATAAACAAAAAGGCCTTTGTAGCACCAGCCCCAAAGCAGTTCCTATAAGCAAGGGAGAGGAATTCTCTGTCCTTCAGATGCTTGCCAGCGGAGACCTCAATTCTCCTTTCCCAGAGAGTGCTGGAAGCAATGTCCACAAATGAGCAAAGAAAAGCATCTGCCCTGAGCCAGCGTTTCAGTCTGTTACAGATGATGGAAAATGTGCTTGAGGTTTAAAGTTGGGGAAATGTGTTTTCGTTCATTAAGCTCCCATTATAGCCACATCTGTTATCAGTAGGGCAGGCTGTGTATTAACAGGCACAACTTTCTTAAGCCTGGAGTTCTCCTCTGTGACATTTTGGCTGAGAGCATTAAACAGAGAAGTCTGAGAAAAGCCAACTCTCTGTGCCTGGTGCCTTTTGGATTCTTCTGGAAGGCCTGACTCTGGGCCTAAGTTCATTTATATTCTCTCCATTTTAGGAACCTAATCTAAAAGTGAATCTAAATAAAGTGCAGCTGTGTTTTGTTCCGGGCTTCTCAGACACACTTCCAAGTTTGATCAGTTCAAAATGTACCACTTTTTCCCACCTTCTCTCACCACAGACTGGCTTAAGTTTTCTTTGATATTTCCTCTACTAGTATTTTCTGGCCAAATGGTTTGCAATGATAGGATCATCCACTGTTAGAGCTGGAATGACCTCAGGGATCCTCCAGACCAGTAGCTCTCAGACTCTGCTCTTTGGAGGAGGTGACTCTGGGATGAAACTCCTGATGCATAACACACGCGCGCGCGCACACACACACACACACGTACTCCACTTAGCTTCATCTTATATGTTGAGCTTCCAACTTTATTTGAACAAAGGGTAGTGTGGCTAAATAAAGTTTGGAAGCTCCAGTAAATCCTA
>NW_007791142.1:1635-1899 GCF_000696425.1 Galeopterus variegatus
TCACCACCACCATCACCACCATCACCATCATCACCACCATCACCATCATCACCACCATCACCATCACCATCACCACCACCACCATCACCACCACCATCACCACCACCATCACCACCACCATCACCACCACCATCACCACCACCTCATAACCACCACCATCACCATTACCGTTCGTTGGTGACTTTCTAAATTGTGTAACTGCGACCTGAAAAATGCTGAGGTTAAGAATAAGATGGAACAGGAAAGCATGATTTGTTTTGTAAA
>NW_007791143.1:0-1899 GCF_000696425.1 Galeopterus variegatus
AGACTTCAGAGAACAGGACACTGTAGAAAAGAGACACAAGGCCCACAAAAAATTATAGAGAATATTAAAACAACAAAAATACACAAGAATAAATACAAAGCACAGAGTGTGTGAAAAAGGGTGTTGAATTAAGGGCAACATAGATGAGACTTGCTGCCCATTCAGTGCCTATCCTCCTTATGGATGAGACATCCAGCCACTCAGCTAATATGTATTCTCTTCATATTTCTTACTAAACCAACACTGTTATTATTTGGAGGACCCATGTGCCCAACTAAGAAATAATACTTTCCAATTTTCTTTGCATCTGGGTGTGGCCATCTGACAGGTGGAGCCAAGGAGAAGTAAGTGGAAGTCTCTGGTACAGCTGCCAAGAAGTTTCTTTAAAAGGATTTGCTCAACTGGCACATGATGTTTGTTTCTTGGTGATTTTCTTCCCTGTCTAGAATTCTGTGTCAAGGCCCTGAGACCTTATGATTGAAAACCCATGCTTGAGATATTTGAGCAGAAAAATAGGCAAATTCAGGTTCCTGATAACATCAAAGAACCACCCTGCCAGCTCTACACTGCCCATTTCTGATTCCTCATTATGTGAGGAAAACAAAAAATACAATTAGCTTAAGCTACTCTCACCTAGATTTTCTGCTACATGCAGCTGAACTAAAAAAAAAGCCTAATTAATCAGGGATCAACATGAGATGACTGGGAAATATTGTCAAAATGAGAATATGATAAAGTCAGCCATCAGCATCACCATTCCAGTTTAAAGTGCATCAGCTAAGAATCATTCACTAACTCTAAGCCTCCTACTAAACATTTACAAGGACTGACATTTACTAAAGCTGACTGTTACTTTAGTATAAGAATCTGTAAAGACACCTAGGTCCAGGGTTCGATCACTGTACTGGCCAGCTGCTTAAAAAAGAAGAATTTGCAAGGAATTTCAACTACCTGTAAGGCTGTTAAAGTAGGAATGAAAAAAATTGGTGGCCCATACATCCTTTGATACCAGAAGTGGAGGTAACAAAATGACCAAAAAAAGGTAGAAAAGCAATGCATCCTTCTGCCACCATATCAGCCAGTGCCCCTTTGTTTCCAACTAAACAATTTAGGTGGATGATAGAAATCCAACTAAAATAAGCACAAAACTTCAGGCAGCATTCAATCCAGGGGGTTGAATATTATCAACTCAGCCTCTCTTCATATTTTGACTCTGGCTTTTCTTCTGTTGGCTGAACTGAATGGATCTCAGGCTCCATGTGGTGGCCCTTTATGTTTTATTGGCTCTGCCTCAGTGACATCCCACCTTTGAATGAATCACCGTGACCAGGACATGACTGGTCATGCCAAAGCCACCTGCTTCCTCCCTGGAGCCTGGGACTGAGAGGAACAGCACCGCTCATTGCCAGGTTCTATCAGCAGGGGGAGTAATGATACGCAAAGCTATGCCTTGGCCACCTTCTCAATAGGTCTAGTTTTCTGAGAAGGCATCGCATTAGGAAAATGTGCTCTAGTGAAACTGCTGATTCTCTGTTGCCACCCCATGTCAGCCCTGGAGAAAAGAGAAGGGGTAGTTCTCTCAAAGAAAAATTGAATTTGATGCCAGAAAAAGAGAGAATACATATGGAATGGCAAAAAAAAAAAAAGTCCATTATACCTATTGTCTGCCCTCAGGTCAGAAATTCAGTTTGCACTAATGGAAAACTGAACAAGTCCCTCTCCTACAGCAGTAACTTATTCTGAGCCACCACTTCCCAGATTGCTCAAGCAATACTACACCCCTTTCTATATATATTTATGGATGCTGCAACTTCAAAGAATTAACTGAACGGTAAGTAGGAGAAAGGAGCATGAGGCAGTATTCCATCCTGAGAGGTGCAGTTCTCAGTGTAAAACTTT
>NW_007791144.1:0-1898 GCF_000696425.1 Galeopterus variegatus
TCTATATTTAATTTGACATGCAAAAATAGTTTCCTTTTCTATAATATCTTGGTTTTTTCCATCAAGAAAAAAATCTATAAATTAATACACAGGTGTTAATAACATACAAGTTTTCATAATTTAACAGAGGAGTCTTCTTTTGAGATATAAATTAAAGGCCTAGAGGTGAGAGGGTGTTTCCAGTGGCTGTGTCAGGGGGTGGGTGTGGGGAAGGAACACTATGTATACTAATGTGAATCATGCTGATCCCACAAAAAAAAAAAATGAAACTACTAGAGAAAAATTTCCAGGAGCTGCACAAGTGACCTTGTGAAAGTACACAAGTCATGTGATGGTTAATTTCATGTGTCAACTTGACTGGGACACAAGTTATCCAGACATTTGGTCAAACATTATTCTGGGTATGTCTATGAGGGTGATTTGAATGAGATTAACATTTGGATCCATTTGAGTAGGATTTGACTGACTAAAACAGATCACCCTTTCTAATATGAGTGGGCTTCATTCAATCAACCAAAGACCTGAACAGAACAAAAAGACTGAGTCAGAGGGAACTTCTCCTGCCTGACTGCTTGAACTGGAACATCGGTCTTCTCCTGTCCTTGGACTAGAATTTACACTATTGGCTGTGCTGGTTCTCAGGCCTTCAGACTCAGACTGGAACTATACCACCAGCTCAACTTGGTCTCCTGCTTGCCACCTACAGATCTTGGGGCTTCTCAGCCTTCCTAATTATGTGAGCCAATTCCTTACAATAAATATCTAGTTAGCAAGCACAAATATAACACATGTAATAAATATACAGCCATCTGTCCATCCTACTGATTCTGTTTCTCTGGAGAATCCTGACTGATACAAGTCCTGAGAAGATACATAATAAGAGAAAATATTATCATGGAAGACTTCTAGGGGAAATGAGTTGAGAAGAAGGTGGAGAGGAGAATTTCTGATATGCCACCCTTTGCTAAACATCATATCCCAGGGCCTGGCACTTTGTGACACTTGGGACGTCTCTCTGTCTGCCACAAGTTCCTCCTATTGCCATCCTCAACTCCTAGAATCACCATTGACAAAAAATCCCTCTTTGACCAAACGTCAGTCAGGCTCCTTTGATTCCTCTTTTCCACTAGGCCTTGCCTTGGTCCCCATCTCTGGCCTGCTGAGTCCAATTTTAGCAAAGAACCCTGCTAAGCTAGTTTATAGAGAATCTCTCCTACCCTTGATATCCAACCAAGCTTCTTTTCCCCCATCCTTTATCTAATTAAGTCTCCCAACCCCCAATACCTAAACAAGTTCCTCTGATTAAGTTTCTGTACTCTCCCTTACCTAACTTTTGGTTATAAATCCCCATTTATTGTGGTCGTATTTGGTGTTGAGTTCAATCTCTCTCCCTTATTACAATAGTCTTTCTTCCGTTACAATTGGGTTTGGGCCATAATCCTAAAAAATACAGTCTCAGAAGCCATAGTCCTGAATGCTGAGATCCCAACTATCAAAATTCCTAAAATCTAAAATCCCCAAAATCACAATTCTGGAAGATTACAATTCTGAAAAAAATAGATTCTTTAAAAGACATTTACATTTTTAAAAGGTGCTTTATTTGAGAAATATATAAAAACACAACAGAATACTTCATAAGCCACTTTATACAATAGGCAATAATAACCTAAATACTCCTTTTTATAAGCATAAACACTCAGGTATACCAATGACACACAGGTATAATTGCTATGAGCAAATTATATTCATAAAGAAATAGGCCAAAAAAGTGAAATGCATAAATTTGTATCACCATAGTTGATAATTGTGTGCACCAAGCCTTATAACTGCAGTCACCTGAAATATGGTGACAGACAACCTAAGGCTTTTGATGAGATTGGTCAAAAACTTTGTGGATC
>NW_007791145.1:0-1898 GCF_000696425.1 Galeopterus variegatus
ATACTAAATCCCCAGGGTGTACTACAGGGTTATTCTGGGAAGAGGTAGGATTAGGTAACAGTCAATCCTGATGTTTCCAGAGCTCCGCCTGGAGGTGGGAAAGTAACAGGATAGCTAGGTTGGGGGGTATGATTTCTTGTTTAGGGATGATTCCTGGAGGCAGAGGGGATCTGCCATACATAATTTCAAATGGGGAAAATTTTGAAGGTTTTTTTGGGAGAACTCTAAGTCTGAACAAGGCTAGTGGTAAGAGGCAGATCCAGTCAAGGTGAAGTTCCAGAGATAGTTTGGTAAGGGTATCTTTTAGAGCCTTGTTGGCGCGTTCAACTTTACCTGAGGCCTGGGGCCGGTATGGACAGTGTAGACGCCAAGGGACAGAGAGCTCGAGATAAATTTTGTGTTATTTGAGCAGTGAACTCCGGGCCGTTGTCCCTTTGTATGGAAGAGGACATTCCAAATCTTGGGATAATTTGGGTGAAGAGTATGGAGGCCACAGTGGTGGTCTTTTTGTTAATGGGTGGGAAGGCATCTATCCACCCAGAGAAGGTGTCTACTATTACTAGGAGGTATTGTTGATGCTTAACAGGAGGCATGTGGGTGAAGTCAATTTGCCAGTCTGCTGCGGGGATATTACCCCTAGCTTGATGTGAGGGATATAGTTTGGTCTTTAAGGAGGTAGTGGGGTTGGTACTCTGGCAGATGGAGCAATTACGAGAGATTTCTTGTAAGAGAGTTTTATCGGCTGGGGTTAGAGGGAAGAAAGTTTGGAGGAAGAGCGCTAAACTTCGGGGGTTTGAATGGAATAAATCATGGAGAAGATGGAAAAGAGAAGATTTATCATCTGGTGTTGGAGCGGGGTTATTTATGGTGTCTGGTAGAAGAGGGATGAGTGAAAAGTTTGTAATGTCTGGAGTGAGAGGACCTGCAGTGGTGGCCATTCGAGCTGTATTGTCCGCTTTACAATTGCTTTGGGTTATGGGAGAGTTGTCTTTTTGATGTGCTTTACAATGGGAGACCCCTAACCATGTGGGTAGCCGAGAGACCTCGAGGAGTTTGTCTATTAGGGCAGAATTCGTTATGGCATTGCCGTTGGTGTTGAGTAATCCTCTTTCTTTCCAAATTGCTGCATGGGATATAAGTATATGGAAAACATATTTTGAGTCTGTGTATAGGTTAAGTGATTTACCTTCTGCAAGTATACAAGCCCGAGTGGCCACAATAAGTTCATCCTGCTGATTAGTGGTACCGGGCGGTAATGGCTGAGCCTCTATGATTGTGTAGTCAATTCTGAGTGAGGATCCATCAGTGAACCATGTGAAGTCGGCCTCGGGTATGGGGCCCTCGGAGATAGAGGAGTGACAAGGAATAAAATTTTGAAGGGCTTCTAAGCAGTTATTGATTGGGGTTTTGGGCGGATAGGGTATGGGGAGAAGGGTAGCAGGGTTTAGGGGCAAGCACGGGAGAAAGGAAATTTCAGGATTTTCTAGGGAAGAGGAAAGTAAGCCTAAGACTCTGGATGGGGGAAGGGAGTGTAGAGCCTTGTAGGTGAGGAGGTCTTTTAAATGGTGAGGCAAGAGTATGGTTAAGGCCGCACCAAATGTTAATTTATGAGCCTCTTTTTGTAGTAGACACGCAGCGGCCAGAGCATGAAGGCAGGGAGCCCAGCCCTGCACAGTAGTATCCAGCTGTTTGTATAGGTATGCTACTGGGACGAAGGAGGGGCCACATGTCTGTCCCAACACACCCAGGGCTTGTCCATCCTTTTCATGTACGTAAAGGCAGAAGAGTTTAGTGAGGTCAGGCAGGTGTAGGGCGGGGGCCATGACTAGGGCCTGACGGAGTTTTTGAAATGGCTTATCTGGTGAAGATGACAGGGGTTCATTTTGGTCTCCCTTTGT
>NW_007791146.1:0-1898 GCF_000696425.1 Galeopterus variegatus
TCAACTCTCCATCATCCAGTACACCCCCACCTTCAGCCAGAGCATCAGTTAACCAGAGACACGTCAGCACCCAACATTTGCACTCAAGGGGCACATGAAGCATTCATGTCAAGGTTCTGAGGAGTGCTCCAAGCTGAGGAGCATTCCTCTTTTGTGGTTCCATCCTCTTTTGGGGGGTCTAGCTCCCCCTCTTGCCTTCATGCTCCAACCTTATTAATTAATTCTTCTCAAATGACGGAGCCTCACTTTTGCCCCTCTTTAAAATGTCTTGTCCCTTTACTAATTATCTAAAAAAAAAAAATGCTATATGTGCATCATAATGTACACAGCTATTTGCCTACAGAAGAATATCATTCTGGCTCTTCCTCCTTCTAAACAGAATCCAAATCATTTTCACAAAGTCACCCCCTCCCAAGCCCACTCCATCTCTAGCTTTTAGAAGAAATCCTGATTGGTATGAGCCAACTAGATAATCTCCCTCCCCTTGCCAGTGAATGCCACTACCAGACATGTGATGCAATTCTGGCCAATGGTATGTGCAGGAATCCTTTGGAGGAATTCTGGAAATGTTCACCTTGCTCCTAAGAAGGAGGAAGAGAAACAGAAAGTTCTGGGGTTTTGTTTCATTTGGATTTGTCTCCAGGAACTGCTGTGCTATCATGCAACAATCTAAAACTCAGAAGAGGATGAAGCTGAGACTGACAGCAGAGAACAGAGCTGGCCCTGGCATCGTGGCACCAAGAACCTGCCCTTCCAATGCAATCTTTATTATGTGACATAATTTTTCACTGTCAAAGCCAGTTTGAGTCAGGATGCTCAGTCATGGATAAACCAGCCTTCAGGGCCAGGGCCAACCCCACCTTCTCCAAGATGTCTTCACTGATCCACCCACCCTTCAAGTGTCCTTTCCCCTTAGAGTTTGTGTGCCACTGCCTGGGTTGGCGGCTCCAGTGGTCATCAGTGAACTCACACAGCTCTGTTCCAGTACTCAGCTTTGAGTGCACTACACCTCCACCCACCTCTGCATGCACCACACTGACAGCCCTAAGAAGAGATGACAGGTTATTAATGTCCCCATAAAAGCACCAATTCTGTATGTGAATAGGTTCTATGAAGTCCGAAAGGTCCTGACGGACCTTCCCCTAAGCCAGTGGCCATCTATCGGCCTTATAGTTCTGTGACTTAGGAAGGCACGTTAGTGATTCCTCACTTAATATGCAACATTTGTTCTGAGATATTGCCATCTCTGCCTGTTTAGAGAAGCAGTTAGCATTTTTAAAAACGGTGCCACATATTAATCACCTCATTACAAATGGTGAATTCAGTAGACAAAGCCGCTTTCTTTTCAAAGCCACTACTGTTTTTATTTTTCCTTAAATAGTTAAGTTGGAAATTATGAAACCTGCCTCCGATGTGGTAAGAATCAAATATGATAATGTATGCAAAACCCCTAGCATGGTGCATGGGAAGTAGTCAGAGATCAATGAATAGCAGGGGTTCTGTAGAATGTATGACACCTGGATAGCACACGCTTGGCCAAATCTAGCTAAATCAATTCAAAGGAATTGTACTAAGCAGTGACCTATTTATTCAGGCCTCTACTGAGAGAGAGATTAATTGTGCAGAGTGGCTGGGACTTTATTAGAAGATAGGAAGAGCTGACTTGTATTGTTGCCTGACTGTCACTCCAACTGAAGGTTTTACCTTGTCATGATCAGATACCGCAATAAAATGAATATCACTGGGAAATCAAATTCTCTCATCCACACAGGACCTGAATGGAAATATGTCATTATTCCCCCATGGTTGAGTGGTGATCTGTACCTTTTATTCTCCCAAATGGGAAATTTCCTTGAACAAGAAAGTCAAGAAGATGGCCTTGGATGGATGAAACTCTT
>NW_007791147.1:0-1898 GCF_000696425.1 Galeopterus variegatus
TCTTCTGTGAAACATAGGCCTCTGGTGGGTTTTCTGGTCTTACATGTTGTTTACACTGAAACGTGCTCACATCTTTAAGCCTTTGAATTCCTTCTACTACTATGTAAAGTAATCAATCAATCAATCAATCAATCAATCAGTCCTTGTGGAGGATCTTTGGTGTTCATAACAGAATGCTTAGTAACAGCCCTAACCTCTACCCAATAGATTCCTGTAGCCCCACACCAGTTGCAACAACCCAAACATTGACAAATATCCTTTGGGGAACCAAATCACCCAGATTCAAAATCACTTGTCCAGAAATGTTTATGTAAACTTTCCAACTTAGCCAAAGTGGAAAGTTATTTTTGTTTGAATCCATCATCACATCTTTATCATATCTAAGATGCAGTCGTAAGCTAGAAAGAAAACATGATTCAGTAAGAGAAAAGAGCAAAATATCCCCATGTAAATTAGATTTCTCGTATTAGAAGATATTTGCACACTATTACTTTGAAAACATTTTAATTATTTTAACTTTCACTTACTCATTATATATTATATACTATTTCTCTCTGGAGATTTGTTGACTACCTTTTAATTCTGAAAAATGACTTTAAATATATTTTGTTAACAAAGAGCAAGGGCCCGTGTGCTAGTTCAGGTCCTCTGAGTAGCATTATCCATGATGCGATTATATGTGCATGAGATTTATAGAAGGAAATGTCTGTGAAGGAAAAAGAGGAGGGAGCTGGAAGAAGCAAAGAGAGTCCTCACACAAGATGCACACGTGACTCCTGTGAAGGAGAAAGGCAATAAAGGAAGATTGATAAGAAGATTCTCAGATAGTACAGATCTAAGAAGTTATCTGCTAAACCAGTGGTCAAAGTCACCCTTCACAGGAGTCCTGAATCTTGCAGAAGTTGACTGGTCTCAGTATCCCTGCTGCACTCAGTCACCGGCTGAGAGCAGGCTTTGGAAAGAGTGGCTTCAGCACACAAGCTGGTGGGGGGTTCAGAACACAGCACCTGGTGTTATTTATCAATGATGCTCCTTGCCTCTGGGGTCGTTGGTCTATTTTTCTCTCATGCTCCTTAAAGCAGAAAAATCTGACTGCTAGTTTTTCCTGCCAAAGCCTGTGTCTTTGTTTTTGAGGGCCAAGAGGAACAGGAGAGTTGAGGAACTACGTACCTTAAAAAATAATTATAGAGGCAAATATCTGGAGTTGGATTGTCTCATGTAATAACCACTGGCAACATGTGGCTATTTAAATTTAAATTAAGATTAAATATAATAAAAAATTCTGTTCTTTTCAAGTTCGGAAGAGCCACATATGGCTAATGGATACTATATTGGAAAATGCTGAGTTAATATTTCTATCACTGTGAAATATTCTTTTGAACAGCAGTGGTCTAGAAAAAGTGGAAGTAATAGATGGTCCCCTAGTATAGGCTATTTGGCTTTATCTTTCATAAAAATTTGCTACAACTGGAAGTCAGTATAAATTAATATAAATTTGGAATTGGCAATAGAAATATTACTATGACTTGTTTATTATAACTTTGAAGAGAATTTCCCTAAAAGTCATGTTGTAAGACTAATGATCAGGCATTAAAGGTTTAAACCTATTTTTAATCTTGCTGAATATAAGAACAATGTTCAAAACTGAATTTTTTTTCAATTCTGTAAAATAGTCTACACTAAAAAAAATTAGATGGAAAATGAGTTATTTATAGAAATAATTTGGTAAAGTTATCACATTTGTCCCAGTTATAGCTCTATGAAAATTATCAATTGTATGTAATAATTTTCAAGTCCTGTTTTCTAGTTTGCCTTCTGAGAAAGTATTTGTTGAGAAATATTTGTGTATTATTATGCTTAAATGTACAGTTTATTCGTGTTTCTTATGCTTCAGAAGT
>NW_007791148.1:0-1898 GCF_000696425.1 Galeopterus variegatus
AGAAAAAAAATCATAATCACATTGAGTTGGTAAGTCAGGAACAGAGCTGGGGAAGTTTCTCACTGGGCTTTCTTTTTTTTTTTTTCCTTTTTGTCTTTTTCCGTGACCGGCAACGGGATCGCAACCCTCGGTGTTGCGCCCGCACCACGCTCAGCCAGTGAGCGGGAACCGGTCTCTATATGGGATCCGAACCCTCGGTGGGAGCGCCGCCGCGCTCTCAAGCGCCGCACTCTACTGAGTGCGCCACCGGGCCGGCCCTCACTGGGCTTTCTAACACTCCCAGGTGGGATACCCACAGGACTTAGAAAATGTGCTCGGGAGGTTGTTACCGATGATGGGACAATGAATGGCAGCTCCTTCTCCTCTCTCTTCATTGTGATTTGAACAATTCTATGCCTTCCTCTTCCAAAAGCAAGAATTCTGGGTTACTGGCATTGATAGCAACACCTCACATAGAACCACATCACCCCCTCCTTCAAAGCACTCGACCTTCCCGAACTGTGGCCCCGACCAATTCTCCCTCCGTCCACAGCCCTGAGCTCCTGTAGCATTCGGGTGGGCACGGAGCTGTGCTCTTGGTGGTGCTGTCTTCTTACTCTTTCAGGTCCGCTTGTCAGCTACGTTCCTCCACATCTTTTACAATCCACTTCAGGCAGTAATAATGTCATCTTCCTTTTAGGTTAGTTCTAATGGCCTCACTTGGTGCTTCATGTGTATTAAGCTTTGAGAAATAAATGCAAAATTCAATTGTGTGATAGCATCACGCCTAGACTCTGAGACTCTACAAGGTAAGGACTTCCAAGCATCCCAGGTGAAGTTTGCCAAATATGAGAGAAGAGAAAGGCTTGTGACCATCAGGGCGTAACTGCATGAGCAGGCAAACGTGGGAAAGGCATGACACTGCAGTTGTCCTGGGCCACCTGTTTACACTGGCCTCCTGGGTGGCCCAGGAGCAGCCGATGTAGCTGGAGCCTGCAGGCGCTCACGGCCTTCCTGCCTCTCTGTACAGCCTAGGGTTTCCCCTGGACCCTAGAGATCCACGTGTAGAAGAAAGGGAGTGGGAGGGATCTGCCTCAGGCACAACCAGTGACAACACATCCAAGATCTTGTGACCCGTGTGGCTTCAAGCTCAGTCAACATAAGCTCCTGGAGTGGTGGTGTCTGGGGTTTGAGGTTAAGTCCTTGGACCTAGTGGTTCCAGTCTGGGTCTCTGTCAAGCTCCAGGGATACGTTTGCCATGGGGGGTGTGTGTGTGCGCAAAGGACATACAGGGGCTGAGCTTGGGGGCTGGAGCCAGCCTCCATTTGCTGCTGGCCTGGCTCAGCCTCATTTACTCCCACAGCTGTCAGGAAGAGAACAGGTGAAATCAGGCCTGGCTCACTGTCCCAGGAAACCTTTGCTATGCCTGCAACTCACATCACATTCATCGGCTGTGCAGACCTCCAGCTTAGAGGACTTCGTGGTGGGAGGCCAGCTCTTGGGACAGTTAGGACCTGGAAAGCCATTGTTTCAGACCCAGCCCTTGAAAGTCTGGGCTTCTTGAGGGGCTCTGTGAAATACACAGACAGGTGTGGGCAGCCCCTCTGGAAGCTGCCCTGGAGACCCTGGGCTGCAGGGTCACAGGGGCACATTCTGTCCCCAGGCCCCTGGGCCTCCTATCACCCTGAGGGGTGGCCTGGAGCACCGAGTGTTTCAGGTCCAATTGTCAGCCATGCCTCCCCAAATCTGCAAGCAAGTCACTTGGCCAGTGGTAATCATGTCATCTCCCCTTAAGTTAATTCTAACTGGCCTTCCTTGGTGCTGTGTGTATATTAGGCTTTGAGAAATAAATGCAAAATTCAGTTGTGTTTGAACAGCACAGATAAGCACCATGCCTAAATTCTAAGAATCTATAAGAC
>NW_007791149.1:0-655 GCF_000696425.1 Galeopterus variegatus
CTCAGACGTCTGAGAAAAATCCATCACGCTGCCAAAAAGGATGATGTGGAACGAGCATGGTGGAAGACAACAGCTTCAGACGGCCGTCCCCTGACCGGCTCCTCGGCTATTACCCACTTCTGAAGCCGATATGAGCGAATATTACTCGATAGACTTATATAGAAGCCAAGCTATCTGCCACAACAGCACTACTCCAAAGCCAGCCATTCTGAAGTGTAATCAAGAAGCACCTCTACACACAAGTGCGCATGCGCGTGCTGCCCTGTCACCCAAGAGTTCTGAGAGGGCTCGGGCGGGTCTCCAGGGAGACCAGTGATTGCTGAGTGACGTCAGCAGTCACTAGGTAGACTTAAAGTTTGTTCTCAAAGGCTTTTTCTTGCCACGGCGACAGATCAGTTTTTTCCTAGGCTTGGCACTGGCTCCAGCGGCCTCTTCTCGTTCCATTCTGTCATCCACGTCCTGTACTCCACATCTATGGATCTGCTGTCCTCTTTCCACATCACCCTTCTTGGCAGCATGATTCATCTTTCCCACATGCCTGCGTCGCATCTGGTAGCTCATCCAAAACCCGATTCTCTTTCTGACCCAAACCGCGTCCCCGCTCACCTCCTGCAGCCTGGTGGAGATATCCGAACCCTACTCCACGAAGAAGTAT
>NW_007791149.1:1154-1898 GCF_000696425.1 Galeopterus variegatus
GGAGAAGACAGCAGTTTCAGAGGCCCTTCCCCCCTCGCGCGCGTGCTGCCCTGTCACCCAAGAGTTCTGAGAGGGCTCGGGCGGGTCTCCACGGAGACCAGTGATTGCTGAGTGACGTCAGCAGTCACTAGGCAAACTTAAAGTTGGTTCTCACAGGCTTTTTCTTGCCACGGCGACAGATCAGTTTTTTCCTAGGCTTGGCACTGGCTCCACCGGCTTCTTCTCGTTCCACTCTGTCATCCACGTCCCCTACTCCACATCTATGCATCTGCTGTCCTCTTTCCACATCACACTTCTTGGCAGCATGATTCATCTTTCCCACATGCCTGCCTCGGATATGGTAGCTCATCCGAAATCAATCCGGTTCTCTTTCTCACACAAACCGTGTACCCGCACGCCTCCTGCATCCTGGAGGAGATATCCGAACCATACTCCACAAGGAAGTATCTGCTGTACTCTTTCCACATCACCCTTTTTATGTGCTGGATGGACCTTTGACAGGTGTGCGAGTCTGATCTAGTAGCTCAGCCGAAAGCCGATTCTGTCTCAAAAAACCGCGTCCCCACTCAAATCCTGCAGCCTGGTGGAGGTGCCCGGGAGTGACTCTTTCCTCTACCCTCAAAAGTCAATAAGCTTCATCACGGGAGAAGACAGCAGTTACAGAGGCCCTTCCCACACCTGGACCCTCGGCTACTACCCACTTCTGAGGCTGTTAAACTCGAATTTTACTCGGTACTATTTTGG
>NW_007791150.1:0-1898 GCF_000696425.1 Galeopterus variegatus
CAAAAAGCTGGTTCAAAAGGCATTTTGAGGAACTGGATATTTATGAGAATTTTGAAAAAAAGGATGCTCAAGTCAGATTGCTAGGTTAGATGATATAGGGCAGGACGATAGGACCAAAACCTTTGTGATAATCTCTTCTACTGGACAGAACCATATAAGGTAACTTATAGCTTCACAGTATCTGCGCTATATTCAACTAACAAATACCAAAGGCAAACACAGGGACGTTCTCCTAAAGAATTAAATAATGCTTAGTGGGCTTTTAAAAAAATGCCCCAGCATGTTGTTGAAAGAATGTGCACACTCTGTATTGATTTCCTTAGAAGTGAACAATTTTAAGAAAATTATGGTGTTGATGCACATGGATTCAGTGCCTAAAGATGTTCATCGTGGCTTTGTTTGCAAAGCACACTTTGAAAACTGGCTCCTGAGAAAAGGATGCCTTTTGCCAATTTGCTAGCTTGAGCCCTAACCTCATTTGCTCTGCAGAATTCTCCCCTCTAACCATCTAGTCTCACCAAGCTATTTTCTTTCTTTTTGCTTCTATCATTTTCACAGAAAGCAGTAGGTATGGGCTGAATGGTGAGCACTCTTGTGCTGGTGGATTTGCAAGTTTTATATTTTCGACTCTCAAGGAGAGTGAATACTTTTGGATGCCATTTATACCTGAGAAAGGTGTTCTTACCATTTTCCAGAGAAGAAGGGCTAAGACTCATTCATTCCATAATTACTGGTTGACTCTGCTTGATGTTGGGCACTTTCTAGGTGCTGGGGACACAGAGATGAATAAGTTCTCAAGTCCGATAGGAAGATTAATTATAGCAATAGACACAGTAATCCCACATCCTTGCCACCAGAGTGTGGTCCTTGGACCAGAAGCATGGATGTCGCCTGGGAGCTTGGTAGAAATGCAGAATTTCTGGACCTATTCCAGATCTACTGAATCATAATCTTCATTTTAACAAGATCCCAGGTAATTTGTACACCCCATTGGATGTGATAAACACTGCTTTAGTCTGCTCTTAACTCACTCGTGTTTCTAGTTTCAACCTCTTATGTAAAAAGCAGAGACAAAATACTTGTTTTCCAACAACAGCACAGCCCCCACCGCTGGTCTATAACTTTAAAGCTTATATTTGGACATGGTAATACTGGAATATCTGACCAGCACATGCAAACAAGAACTTTCCCTTTCCTTTCCCAAGTTAATTTCTTGGCTGTCTATCCTATATAGTGAGAGAGACTGGGAAGATAACAATAACCAAAATGCAGTAATAGTCATTTCGTAAGTTTAACTACAGTCTTTTAACAAGAGTTGGTTCTTTCAAAAAATATATATATTTATATATTTATTTATTTATTTATTTTGACTGGTAAGGGGATCGCAACCCTCAGCTCAGTGTTGTCTGCACCGCGCTCAGCCAGTGAGCACACCGGCCATCTCTATATAGGATCCGAACCCGCGGCCTCGGCGCTAACAGCGCTGCACTCTCCCGAGTGAGCCACGGGGCCGGCCCTATATATTTATTTTTAATGGACATTATTTTTCAGGCCAGTTTTAGATTCACAGCAAAATTGAGAGGAAGGTACAGAGATTTCCCATTCACCTCTGCCCCACGCATGGTATACCTCTAAAAAAATTAAAAACTGTTCTTTTTCAGTTTTTTTTCCCTAAAGCTTGCAAAGATGGAAAGAAGAGGAAATACTGAAAATAACTTTCTCCAATTAGTGATAGCCAAACACATATGGGAAGACAGAAATAGTCTTAGATGGCCCAAAGCAACACTGTGATGCCAGGTGAACTCTCCAAACCTGGGAAATAATTAAAAACAGCCTCAAAGACTTACTTGGCACCTTATGGAAATAACCGTGGAATATGATATTCAGGGCATATGGGG
>NW_007791151.1:0-845 GCF_000696425.1 Galeopterus variegatus
TTGATGAGTTTACTTAGACCGATGAGCTCGGTGTGATCAGTTTACTTAGATCTATGTGCTTGGTCTGATGAGTTTACTTAGATCAATGTGCTTGGTCTGATGAGATTACGTAGATCGATGAACTTGGGGTGATGAGTTTTCTTAGATTGAAGGGCTTTGTCTGATGAGTTTACTTAGATCGATTGGCTTGGCCTCATCAGTTTACGTAGATCGATTCGCTTGGTCCGATGAGTTTTCTTACATCTATGAGTTTGGTCTGATGAGTTCACTTAGATCGAGGAGCTCGGTCTGATGAGTTCACTTAGATCGATGTGCTTGGTCTGATGAGTTTACTTAGATCAATGTACTTGGTCTGACGAGTATACTTAGATCGATGACCTTGGTGTGATGAGTTTAGTTAGATTGAAGGGCTTGGTCTGATGAGTTTACTTAGATTGATGTGCTTTGTCTGATGAGTTTACTTAGATCGATCAGCTCGGTCGGATGAGTTTACTTAGATTGATGACCTTGGTGTGATGACTTTAGTTAGATCGAAGGGATTGGTCTGTTGAGTTTTCTTAGATCGATTATCTTTCTCTGATGAGATTACTTAGATAGATGAGCTTGGTCTGATGAGTTTACTTTGATGGATTAGCTAGCTCTGATTAGTTTACGTAGATCGATGAGCTTGGTCTGATGAGTTTATTTAGATCGATGAGCTTGGTCTGATGAGTATACTTAGATCGATGACCTTGGTGTGATGAGTTTAGTTAGATCGAAGGGCTTGGTCTGATGAGTTTATTTAGATTGATGTGCTTTGTCTGATGAGTCTACTTAGATCGATTAGCTTGGTGTGTTGAGTTTAC
>NW_007791151.1:1425-1898 GCF_000696425.1 Galeopterus variegatus
GTGTGATGAGTTTAGTTTGATCAAAGAGCTTGGTCTGATGAGTTTACTTAGATTGATTACCTTGCTCTGATGAGTTTACTTAGATCGATTAGCTTGGTCCGATGAGTTTTCTTACATCTATGAGTTTGGTCTGATGAGTTCACTTAGATCGAGGAGCTCGGTCTGATGAGTTCACTTAGATCGATGTGCTTGGTCTGATGAGTTTACTTAGATCAATGTACTTGGTCTGATGAGTATACTTAGATCGATGACCTTGGTGTGATGAGTTTAGTTTGATCAAAGAGCTTGGTCTGATGAGTTTACTTAGATTGATTAGCTTGCTCTGATGAGATCACTTAGATCGATGATCTTGGTCTGATGTGTTTACTTAGATCGATGAGATTGGTCTGATGAGTTTAGTTAGAGTGATTAGCTTGCTCTGATGAGTTCACTTAGGTCGATGATCTTGGTCTGATGTGTTTACTTAGATCGAT
>NW_007791152.1:0-1898 GCF_000696425.1 Galeopterus variegatus
CGATCCTGTTGCCGGTCCCGGTCTGGTATGGGCGCGACACTGAGGGTTGTGATCCGTTGCCAGACACGAAAAGAGACAAAAAAAGGAAAAAAAAAAAAAAAAGATCTTTCTCTTTTTCCAACGTAAACATTTAATGCTATACATTCCCTATAACCACTATTTCATCTGCATCAAACAAATTTTGATATGCTGTTTTCATTTTCATTCAATTCAAAATATATTCAAATTTTCCCTGTGATTTCTATCCTGATTCATAGATTATTTACAAGTTTGTTCTTTAATGCAAACATATTTGGGGAGTTTACAGATATTTTTCTGTTACTGATTCATTTTTATTTTTATTACTGTTAAAGAACATACTTTGACTCTGTCCTCTGACATTATTGAGACATGTTTTAGGTCCAGATTATGATATATTTTTATAATATTTTCCTTAAAGAATGTAAATTTTGCTGTTGTTGTTGGGCTATTTTATAATGTTAATTAGGTTGATAGTGTTCTTAAAGTTTTTTACACTTCCTTTTTTTTGTTTTTTTGTCCTTTTTTGTGACCGGTAAAGGGATCGCAACCCTTGGCTTGGTGTCACCCGCACCACGCTCCGAGCTCACCGGCCATCCCTATATAGGATCCGAACCCAGGGCGGGAGTGCTGCTGCGCTCCCAGTGCCGCACTCTCCTGAATGTGCCACAGGGCTGGCCCTACACTTCTTAGTCTAGCTACCCTATCAACTATTGAGAGAGTAGTATTGCTACTATTTTTCCTACAAATTTTATTTATTTGCCTATTTATTTTTGGTTATACATATTTATGAGTTACAGAGTTGACTCTCAGTATTTGTGTACACTGTGCAATACCCAGATCAATATTAGCATGTACATCATTATAAATCATAATTATTTTTTGTGTCTCTTACCAAATTACTCCATAACTCCCCTCCCACTTTCCCATTTCTAGTAACTATAGGTTTGTTCTCTCCTTTTGATAAATTTTAAGTATAATTATGGATTTGTCTATTTATGCTTTGACTTTAATCTGTTTTTCTTTCATGTATTTTGAAGCTCTATAATTCAGCTCATATACATTTCGAATTATGTCTCCTGAAGAATTAAGTCCTTTATCATTATGAAATCATTACGAAATTGAATCTTCAATGCTAATTCGATCTTATTTTTCTCTAATTAGCTATACATCACTGTTTTATTTTTAGGGTTTACTTTAGAATTTACCATACATGTATTACATTCATCATCGTCTCACTTCAAATAATATTATACCACTTCACGTATAGTGTAAGAAACATACAACAGTCATTCTTTGTGCTATTGTTGTCATACATTTTAATCCATATATGCTACAATCATAATACATTACTACTACTAATTTTTTTTTGGTGGCTGGCTGGTACGAGAATCTGAACACTTGACCTTGGTGTTATAACACTGCACTCTAACCAGCTGAGCTAACCAGCCAGCCCCCATAGAGGCTTTTTAATATAGTTTAATATCTGTTAGTATTTAATATCTGTTAATATTTCTTCCTCCTCCTCTTTTCCATTGACTTCCCTATTCGGGGTTTCATGGCTATTCTTCTTTGTTCTTTCAAATGAAATTTATAATTAAATTATCTAGCTCCTGAAGAAAGCCTGATGATACTTTTATTTGGATCATGTTAAATTTAGAGATTAACCTAGGAAGAATTCGTTTCTTCATGCTTTTCTTTTAATTTTTGCTTTACAATATATTTTTGCCAAAGTGTTTTCCACTTCAAAATTATGTGCTTAAATCTCATGGACTATTCTGGAGTCTCCCTCCATCCCTAACTGTCTACTAAAGGTTTCCAGGACATGTTAAATTCAAATGCTAGTGCCTACAGCACTAGCTACAGGGGAAGATTTCATA
>NW_007791153.1:0-1897 GCF_000696425.1 Galeopterus variegatus
CAAGTGAAGAGAAGCAAAAAAAAAAAAAAAAGAACATTATACAAAAAGAACAACAACCTTCCCAATGTTTGGGGAAGAGTATCTGTGAATCAGGGTACAATTTTTAGGAACAGACTATATGGTGATAGAAAGTGCTATATTACAAATAATAAAGATACAATTGAAGGTGACGGAGTAGGTAGAACTATTAAATGATGAAAATTGGCTGCAGCTCAATGAAATTAGTGATACTAAAGATGCATGTGCAAGTTTTGAAAACATTTGTTTTATGACATATAAATGGAAGAGCACTATTTTAAATTATTTTATATAATATGTTGTATACATATTTACATGTAACTAAATTTATTAAATGAATATTATAATTGAATAGTTGATTCATCAACATGCCTAATGGTTTTATATTACCAGGTAGACAAAAATCTCTTTTATTGATCAATTCATTGGGATTGTCATATATTTGAAGACATGAAAAGAATTTATATTAAATTTTTTTAATGTAATATGAGTGGAAAAAGTAATATTTTTGAATTAATATATTTGTATAATATGTGATTTTAAATATTTATGTGTAAGTTAATTGATTGATTATAAGTAGACTATCTTTTCAGCATCCTTTAATGTTTGTGTATTCAGATTGGCTAAAACATTCCTTTATTTTCTTTTCATTGGGGTCTGCTTATGTCTGTGCATATATAGTATTTGTTTTAAAGTAATTTTCAGATTGTACAATTAATTGAATATCATAAGAAAGGATTCTTCTAATCACTGTTTTGTTTTGTTTTTTAGTATTAGTTTCTATTATGCACTAGGATTTTAGATTGAAGTTCTTCTTGTGTAGAAGTATTTTCTTTCTCTCTGCAATCACCTTTGCCTAATAAGGTTATTAGCTTTTTCACCTACAGCTCAGAACTAGGCCAAAACAAGGACCTTGGGGTTTCTGTCCAGTAGATATTTAGGGAATGTCACAGATTTAGTCACGAAGCATAGAAGGTGAATAGCTTGTGTGTTTATAAACTGTATAGTGCAGAGGAGAAATCACGTACGTTTCTGTTTTTTCAAGGTCTGGAAAGTTCAGCTGAAACTCCTTATGTTATGTGGTGGATTTTTCTTTGCTCCCCTCCCACCACTGTCACAAATAGGGTTCCTTTCGCCCTGTTAGCCCAGCCAGAATCACATTTTTGACGTTCTTTGCTTATTTTTAATTAGTCACTCATAGTTAATGTCCTCTTATCTCTGTGTGATCCTGTTCTACTTTTGGTCCAAGGAGATATTAATCTTATTTTTAGTTGTTCTGTGTCATTTTATTTAAAAATATTCTACTTATTATTACTATGTGTTTTGAGCACAAAGAATTGAAAAAATAAATTTATACTCTCTTGACCTGCTGATTTTTTTTTTTGTTTTAACAGAAAAGGGAACTCTAAAATGTATTATTATAACTTCTTGATCTATAAGTTTCTGTGTAACTGGAAATTTTCATCCCTAAAACTTTTCATATATTTTTATTTTTCACTTTGCTTATAACATTTGGTACTAGTGAGGGAGTTTTCTCCTTCATATACACTAAAATATATTTATCATCTATAAATGGATTAGTTTCTGTTTTGCCTTGTCCTATGGAGGAGAGAGGAAAAAAATTGCTTATGATGAAAACGTTTTTTTGCATAAAAACATCTTGAGATTATGTTTTGCCAGCAATTCAGTTCAACGGAAATTTAATGAAAATGTCTCATGTACGAGGCATGACACCAGGTCGAGGTCACAAATGTGAGAGATCAAAAAAGGCTTCTGTGAGAAAACGACATTTTTACTAATATCCACTTTGAAAATAGTGATCGGATGTACTCCCAGACCAAATCTAAAGGGAAAACAGCTCATTTAACACCTATCATTG
>NW_007791154.1:0-1897 GCF_000696425.1 Galeopterus variegatus
TTGAGGTATAAGTTGGAGTCAACTAAGCAAAGAGTGGGGAGAAGAGCAAAGCAGAGGGTGGACCAGCCCATGAAAAGGTTATGAGGAGGCAGAAGAACATGGTGAAATCGAACAACTCAGAGAGAAGGCTGGGGGCTGGAGTGCAGAATGACAAGGAAAGAGGCCCCAGTGAGGCTGGCCCAAGACGCCAGCCCCAGATCACACAGGACTAAATATTTGGTCTTTATTCCAAGGATAATGAGAACTATCAAAGGGTTTAAACAGGGAGGTTTTGACAACATCAGATTTGTATTTAAATAGGTGACTATGGCTATAGCATGGAAAATGGACTAAAACGGAGCAAGAGTGGTGTGTCAGTCAGAGTGGTGGATTAGTCAGTGGTGTATTGCAGTAATGATGTATATATAACAAGCCACCTCAAAATTTAGTGATTATGCTTTTTGCTAAAAGGTTTGCAAATTGCCTGGCTTCCAGCTGTGGGTTGACTATGACTCTGCTATACTGGGCTGGGATCAGCAGGGTTTAGCTGCAGATGGGGATGTTAAATAAAAATTATAGGAGGCCATTGTTTTGGATTAAGTTCCTGCACTAGGGCCCAAATGACCAGAGTGAAAACCAAAATGAAGTCACCCCTGCTAAGTTCCATGTCACTTAGGCCGTGGTCTGACCTTAGGAGAGAAGTCAGGAGAAAGATAACAGCCAATTTCCCAGGCCAGTTTAAATCTTCAATAGTTATGATAACGAAGTTCCCTCTGACTTAATCCTTACACAAAAGAGATAGCCTGAAGTAACCAGATTTTATTTTTCTATTGTTCTGTTTTCCTGTCCCCACCTTACAAGGAAACTAACTTTGAAATGACTAATACACTTCTTGTGCTTTGTTTTGCTTTCTTCAGCCTTTTTCTGTCTATGAAACTGACCTCCTCTGCTTGGCTCACTGGAACACTTATTCTAGTTTGTGGAATAATGTGTTGCCCGATTCTAGAATTGCAATAAAGCCAACTGAGATCTTCAACTAAATTTGTTGTCATTTTGTTCTTTGACAGGGATTAAGACTGTTCCACATGTTTCCTCCTCCTCCTCGGACCAGAGGCTAGCCAGGGCATGTTTCTCTTACAGTGAATGGCAGAAGAGCCAGAGCACCAAGCCCAACTGGGGAAGCACACTGAAGGCCCCTCCAGGAGTCATATCCACAAATACTCTATTGGCCAATTCATCTCATAGCCAAGCCCAAAACAGTGGAGCAAGGAAGTATACTGTACCCCAACAGAGGGAGGTGTATTTTCTGAGTAATACTCCAATATACCAAAGCAGCTATGATCGAGACATTTTCCATTCTGATAAAAACCAAGTAAATGGTAGTTTATTGCTTTCCTCATCCTATGCCACTTTGCTTTAGCCCCCAAACAACCTGCTTTAATTTTCCCAAAGCCTTTAATATATATGGTATAAAATCAGTATACCATCAGCTTTGATCCTTTAAAGAACAGCGTAGGAGCCCAATTTTTTCATTTAGCCTATGGATGCAGTATGCATAATTTCTAGATGGCCAGAGGCACTTGTTTACAACAACGAATGATGTTATGTGAGTTTTCAGAAACAAATTGTTCCCTTTTTGCACTTCTATGTACACAAGATGAATTTCTTTGTCAGGGCTGGCTCCACCTTGCCCAGGAGGGCTTACTCTTCTGTCAGTTATGCCAAGGCTACCAATTCTACAGTGGGTTCCAAATGGAAATGAAAGGCATAGTAGGTACCCAGTTTACAAACTCAGTTACTACATATGGATGTCTGGTACAGTGCTATGTACTCATTAATTTTAATTTTAATTTTTAATTTTTATTTATTTATTTATTTATTTTAAAAGATGACCGGTAAGGGGATCTCAACCCTTGGC
>NW_007791155.1:0-1897 GCF_000696425.1 Galeopterus variegatus
CACTCTCCCGAGTGAGCCACTGGGCCGGCCCCTAGGGAAGGCTTTTTGTGCAGCTCAGGTTTTAATGGTTGACTTTGTAGGTGCTTCTGGCTCTCATGAGATCCAGTACACCTGGGCTGTGTGGAAACTCTGGTCTGGGCCTGAGTCTTTTCAGCAAACTGCATCCCCTACTGTTCTGTATTCCCGATCAATCTCCACTGAGTGGTCCTACTCTGATTGGCGGGCAGATCAGCTGTCCATGCTGTGCCCCAGAATTCCCCCGGTGGGCCTGTCTTCCCCACTACCTGTGCGCCAAACACTTCTGATGGGACAGGTTGTGCTCCAGTCCTTTGTGATGACTCTCTGGCCTCTGAGTGGCTCCTTTTTTTTTCAGTTGTTGTGCCTCCTTGCTCTTATGTGGGTCCACGGGAACCCTATTAGTGGTCTTACTGACCTGGGGGCCACCAAGGCCCTCTTCTCCCCTGCAGCCTCCAAGCAATTTCATCCAAAAGACACAGCTGCAGCTTTTTGCCAGCTCCTACGCCGTGCGCTCAGCAGCTCCATCCTGGAAGCGGCTGGGATTCAAAACGGTCAGAGAGGTTTTTTCTTTCTCTCATTGTGGCTTCTCCCGCCTTCATGCACTCTGTAGGTCTCTCCTCCTCTTCCCCTGAGCTCTACCCTGACCTGAGTCTTTAAGGAAGAGTATCCCAGATCAAAGGGTAGAAAAGAGGGCATAAGGCATGCAGATATGAAGTGACAGAGCTTCTGCACACTCTGGATGACTGTCTAGTGGCCATGTTAGTAAAAAGACCACCTGCGCTGGAGTTCCTGCTCCTGAGTCCCTCCTAGGAGACCTCAGATTGTGTGTAATGTCTCTGTGCTTCAGATTCTTTACCTATAAAACTGGGATTATAACAATATATACTTTGCAGGGTTGATATCAGGAGTCAGTGAGTTAACCCACGTGCAGAGTACTTAGAAGGTGGCGAATAAACAATAAATGTTAGCTATTAGCAATGGTAGCAGTAAATCGGCCCACAATACCACACTAAAATCTCATCTAATTTCTACTTGTTATTGCTATGATTTGAATGTGTCCCCAAGGTTCATGTGTTAGAAACTTAATCACCAATGCAACAGTGTTGAGAGGTGGGACCTTTAAGAGGTTGTTAGATCATGAGGGCTCTGCACTTATGACTGGATTAATGCTGTTATCACGGGAGGGGGTCAGTTACCATGGGGGCAGGTTATTGTGGGAGAGGGTTCCTGATAAAAGGATGAGTTTGGCCCCCTTCCTCGCTCTCCTACCTTCTCACCCTCTTACCCTCCATCATGAGATGACACAGCAAGATGGCCCTCACCCGATGCCAGCACCTTGATATTGGACTTCCCAGCCTCTAAAACTGTGAGAAATCAATTTATTTTCTTTATAAATTACCTAGTCTGTGGTATTGTGTTATAGTGACATGAAAGGGACAGAGACAGTTACTTGTATATTTTTGGTTAGACTGTAAACTTGTAAGGAAGCTACGATGTCTTTTTTATCTCTACATCCTCAGAACCTACCCTAAGGTCTAATGGGCTTTGATCAGGAAACTCTTCTTTCAGGTGGCAAGAGAGGGATCACCACCAGCCTCTGGCTAATCCCCTCTTTATTTCCCTGTGTTTTACCCTTAATTCCTTCATTTCTTTAGCTTCTTTCCTTGTTTCCACCTCCTCCCTCACTCTGCTGTAGAGAACACTAATTGTGTCCTCCAGTCCCTTCCCTGCCAGATGTTCCAAAGCTTCCTCCCCCCCACACACGTATCATACTGTCTACACAGCCTCTACATCACTTATTCTGCAATTAATAAAGGCTAAAGGGAGGATGAATTTCTAGGCCATTGATCTCATGCCTATTTGTGAGAAGCTGAATCCT
>NW_007791156.1:0-1897 GCF_000696425.1 Galeopterus variegatus
ATTTATCTCCTTTAAAAGGGAACTAGAAGTCAATTTGAGGGGTTTGTTCTGATTCTATAAAACGAATTGCTTTCAATGATTGCATACTGATGTCATCCTGGCTGAAGTGGATTGATTTTTTTTTTTAAAGTATTTTTAATAGTCCAGTCACTATTTTTTAAAATTCACTTTTGTTTCGGTATGAGGTTTATACTTCCAGACATGATAGATAAGTCCTTGAACACGTTTTGCATCTCCAAAGTGCGATGATGAGGTCACAGTTTTAAATTCACCACCCCAACGGTGATGGCGAACTTTCTCTCCTCCTGGTTATTCATCGATCATGCACACCTGGCAAAGAAAGAACCCAGATGATCTCCTCCTGCCTGAATTTCAGCTGTAAACTCCAGCCTTATTGTCCTAATTTGTTCGTGTTTATGGTGGACACCTGGGAGATCTAGGCTGGCAAATAGTAAGTGATAGAGTTTTAAATGTACACCAAAGTCTTTGTTCTGTCCACGGTGCACAGGGAATATGAGCTTCACTGTGGACTGGAATGAGTCATTCTCTCGTCCTCACCAGGCAGATGCCTGAGCATGGCTCTCATAATTATAATCTGGAAATTTCTAAAACTGGAAAACTTGTGGGAAAGCTTAGGTCATTTGAGAGAGAATAAAGTAAAATAGGAAGAGTATCAGGTTTGGAGTGTGATGGACCCAGGTGTGAATCCTGGCTCTACTGATTACCTGCTGGATGAACTAACCTTATTTTCCTTTTCTGTAAAATGGAAGGAAATAAAGCCTTCATTTCCCTGTAGAGAAACTAGTGATCAGAGAGCAGGCCTGAAACTGACTGCATTCCCAGAGTGCTCTTTTCTGAGATGCTATCGCAGGACATGAGAAACACTAGGCAGCTTTGAAATATGTCTCCTTTTCTCCATTCCCAGGAAAATACAAATTTTTTTCTCTGATGGACTAAAAATGTTCATTTAACAGTCATTTTAATAGCCATCTAAAGGGATACTTTGTGCAAGAATTATCATCCTGTCCTTACAGATGGGGGAAACTGAGACAGGGAGATAGAGTGGCTTGCCTGAGGTCATGTAGCAAGTCAATTTTAGCATCAGGAATAGTCATCTTCACTGTGTCTCCAATCCCTTGGCACAATGCTACATCATTGTGAGTATGCTCCTTGTGAGCTGCAGAAATGACAGTATGAAAATGATACCCACATTCTGGGTGTTAATAAATATATACCAACACTGTGAATATCACAGAAAAGAACTAAGCTCTCTAAGAGGAAGATCATTAGGTTATACTCCCATCTCTCCCTCTTCCTTATATTTATAACTTATTTATAAACTTGTAATCTCTATTTAGCCTTTAAGCTTTTGTTTACTTTATCCGGTTCCTCACTATAGCTGAAGTTTACCCAGTACAAGATTCTGCCCAAAGGGATAGCATGCTTCTCAGAATCACATAATATATTTTTCTCACCTTATGGCTCTCACAATAATGTTGTAATAATGCTGTACACAAAAATGTTGATTCTCCAGATATGAGATTTAGTGAATTCAATGTTTATATTAGTTAGAACTATTTTAGGCTATAGGTAACAGGAAACCCGACTACCAGGGACTTAAAGTGTAAAGATAATTATTGTTTATTCAATAAGAATCTGGAGGTAGGTGGTCTCTGGATTGATTTAGCAACATAATGATATCATCAAATACCCAGTCTTTTGTTCTGCCCCCTTTTCCATAACAACTCTTCTTACCTCTTGGAGATAAGAGGGCTGCTGTAGATCAGGTATTGTATCCTTGCTTGAGAAGAGAAGTGCCGGAGACCAGCTCCAGTTGAGTTGGGAGTCCTTGAAAGAGGGATGAGGAAGCAGCAAAAATAAAAAACACAGGCAGAGA
>NW_007791157.1:0-560 GCF_000696425.1 Galeopterus variegatus
TGTTTTTTTTTTTTTTTTTTTTTTTTTCTCAGGATTTTTTTGGCTTTTTGGGATCTTTTTCATTTCCATATGAAAGGTAAGATTGTTTTTTCCATTTCTGTGAAGAATGTTATTGGTATTTTGATGAGGATTGCATTGAATCGGTAGATCACTTTGGGTAGTATAGACATTTTCACAATGTTAATTCTCCCAATCCAAGAGCATGGCATATCTTTCCATCTTGTTGTGTCTTCTTTGATTTCTTTCAGAAGTGGTTTGTAATTCTTGTTGTAGAGGTCTTTCACCTTCTTGGTTAAATTGATCCCTAGGTATGTTATTTTTGTGTATGACAATTGTAAATGGGCTTGCTTATTTTATTTCTCTTTCTGTTAATTCATTATTTGAGTATATAAATGCTACTGACTTGGGGGCATTTATTTTGTATCCTGCAACATTACTGAAGTTATTAACCAGCTCTAGGAGTTTTTTGATAGAGTCTTTAGGTTTTTCTATATATAGTATCATGTCATCTGCAAATAGGGAAAGTTTGACTTCATCTTTTCCAATCTGGATTCCCTTTA
>NW_007791157.1:1560-1896 GCF_000696425.1 Galeopterus variegatus
CACCCACTATTAATGTATTAGGTCCTATCTCCTTTAGGTCTAAGAGTATTTGCTTAATATATCTGGGTGCTCCAGTATTGGATGCATACACGTTTATGATTGTTATGTCTTCTAGCTGGATAGTTCCCTTTATCATTATATAATGGCCTTCTTTGTCTTTTTTAATGTTTTTTGGTTTAAAGTCTACTTTGTCCGATATAAGAATAGCTACTCCTTCTCATTTTTGGTTTCCATTTGCATGGTATGTCTTTTTCCATCCCTTCACTTTTAGTCTGTGAGTGTCTTTACAGGTGAGGTGGGTCTCTTGAAGACAGCATATACTTGGGTCTAGCTTTT
>NW_007791158.1:0-1896 GCF_000696425.1 Galeopterus variegatus
GAGGGCGGGAGGTGTCGGTGATGGGCCATAATAATCATATACATTGTATATTGACAAAATAAAAATTAAAAAATAAATAAATAAATAAATAAATAAATAAATAAATAAATAAAAAAGCTTAGCTGATGGACATTCACTGATGGATGAGGGGGTTTTACCTAAGTAAGACCACCTGTGGGGGCTTATTGTTAGCAAATGCTAATGTTTTATGTGTTTCCTTGAAAGTGTTAACAATAGCTACAGAGCTAGGTTAGTGACCTCATTGACTATGACTGAAAGGGTCAGACTTGTTAAGGTGGTCACAAAAACAGTAGGACAGACCTGCTTGAGCCCCAACTGTTTTTGAAAGTAATCACCTTGAAAGACCATTTAAATTTTGAATAAGCCAATCTAAAAATTATATCTTACTTGCTTTTAGATTGGAAAGGGGGAGCAATAGAGTGATAAAATTGGTTCACAACACCCTAGAACTGAAGCTTCTTTGGACTGTTTCCTGATTGATTGATTGAGTGTTGTGGTTGTTTATATTTTCTTATGAGAAGTGACAGGGGATGTATTTATTTTTCTGTTTAGCTTCCCATCAGAAGGATTTCCTACCATCAAGACAACAAGACCCAGATGCAATTTCACTGATGAGCAAGACATCTCTGCCAACTGAATTCCTATTGATTAGCATCTGAATTTGTTTGTCAGCAAAAAGAAAAGCTTATTCTTTAATGGCATGTTTGGTTCATAACCAGCGGGTGTCACAGGGGGAGGTGTGTGGATGAACAAGTCTCCTTCAAAAGCTGATGAAAATATATTAGTGAGTACGATCGTTTCTGCTCTCAACCACATAAGGAGCATCCATAATCTTAAAGCAGCCAATGTCCTGCCCTGAAGATGAAAGGTTGAGTTGGCTTGCTGCTGCTCTTCTGAGTTGGAAGCTGTCATCCTGGGATGGGGGACATGATAGGCTGACTATGAGGCCAATGTCACTTACTCTCCATGCAGGTTCCTGGCTCCCCCTCCCTGGAGGGACTGGTGGAGTCATACAGAGCCAGTCATTTTCACCAGGTGAGAGGAATGACAGCTTTTAATGACTGATTACAGCTGTTTGTGGAGACATGGCAGCCTGAAGGCAGGCCCCACACCAAAGTAGTGTGAAGGGAATTTCTAGGCAAATGAAGCAGAACTAGAGTTTTATAAATAGCCACACGCACTGAGAGATCACAGTTACAGAACACTCTAGTGTTCAGCAAGAACGTTTTCATGTATTATTTCATTCGATCATGATTACAATCCCATGAGATAATTATTATTATCTCTGTATTATTTATTATTTTTTTCCATTCTAGATTGCCAATGTCTTGTATTTATGTTCTTACTTTAAAATACCTAGAGTAGTTTCTGGTTTTTTGACTACACCTAGATTTATGTTAGTGAAAACACTAATGCCAACAGAAACCTAGACAGTAAAAGTGGTTCTTAACTGTGTCCAAAATTATCACAGAAAAACTAATAATTTATTTACTTTTAAGACTTAAAAAAATATTTATTGTAATATAGTTGATTGTACATATCTGTGGGGTACAGAGTTGAATATCAATACCTGTGTGCAATATGTGATGCTCAAATCAGGATGATTAGCATATTCAACATTATACAAGGTAATTGTTTTTTGTGGCCCTTTACCAATTCTTTCTGTACTCTCGCCCCCTTTCCCACTTCTGGTAACCTCCGTTCTGTTCTCTCCTATTGAAAGTTCAACGTGTTATTGTGATTGCTGTAACTTTCTTTCTTTTTCTTTTTTTTAATTTGCTTGTTTATTTTTTAGCTCCAACTTACTAATGAGAACATGCAGTATTTCTTTTTCTGTGCCTGATTTATTTCACATGATTTTCTCTAAGTTCATCC
>NW_007791159.1:0-1896 GCF_000696425.1 Galeopterus variegatus
TTTTTTTTAAAAAAGGGAAATATGTAAATGTTACAACAGTGAAAAATTTCATTTGTCAATTTTTTATGTTTTGTTCATGTATGTTTTTCTCTTTTTTTCAATTTAGGAGAAGTTTTATAGACTTTAGTCAGTGAAATAAAGGAGATCAAACAATCTGAATTTATTATTTATTATTTGGCAACACAAAACTGGACTAGTAGATTTTAATATTCTTAGGGCTATGGTTTTAGATTTAAGGTTACATACAAATGAACAGTATCTCTGCAAATGTAGGGAACTTATTAAACAATTTGCAGAATGGTATTTTGTCCATTTACATAGGAAGAGAAATGACTTATTTTCTACAGAGAGTTTTTAAATAAACAGTGATTAACTGTGTTGTCATGTTTTTATTAAATATAATCTTCTTATGATGGCAGTCAGGTTGAACTTTTCATGTAGGTTCTTGAAAGGTGAAAATATATGATACGGAGTGTCATGTATTTTAATTTGTTCAAAGAAATATAAACATAATAATTTATTAGAAACTTATTTCAAGGGATAGGATAAAGACCTAACATGCTGACGCTTTAGCCAGATGATATGAGATTGAGTTAGAAGAGGAAAGCACCTAACAGATGGATTTTTATTGGTTCTTATAGACTACAAAATCCTTTCAATGAAAAGATATACATTTAGGAATCTTTAGATCATTACATACTTTCACAGTAACAAGTTTCATCTCTTGAATTTTTAAAACCGGTATTTATTATCTCCCTGATTATTCTTTCTGCATTTGTGGATAAGATTCAGATATTTTTATACAATGACAGAGAAAAATTAATACTTTCATCTTCTTCTATTCACCCATGAAAAATTAAATTACCAAGAGAAAATGCACCTATTTAATGGGCACATTTTTTCCTGTTTTTATAGAAGTTGCTGTATCTTTTCACTAAGTTTATGGAGTGACTTAATTGCATAGTTTATTATTTGGTTATGCTGTCTTATCATTTAATACTGGTTGATATTAATAAGGCATCTAACTACTCAAAGTCATTTATAAAGTTAAAATTTGAGTGAAAGTTGAATATTTTGGGCAAATACCATGAAAATGATGACAGACTCTTCACTCTGACAATGACATTTTTTTTTTTTTTAGGATGTAAATCACTTTGACTTCTTTCTCAGTATTTTAAATAGCAAAACTCCGTAATTTTTTTTTTTTTTTTCATCCTGCCAGGAACTTTATCAGCAAAATGAATTGCTATCTTCAACTGTCAAGCAATTTATGAGGATCTAAATCACTTTGACTTCTTTCTCAGTATTTTAAATAGCAAAACTCCGTAATTTTTTTTTTTTCCATCCTGCCAGGAACTTTATCAGCAAAATGAATTGCTATCTTCAACTGTCAAGCAATTTATGATCTAATATTAGAGCAAGAGACATTTAAGAATAAATGGATATCTTTTCCTACCAAGTGGACAGGACATCTTCTCATCTGACAAATTTAAAATTGATATTTATCAACCTGAGGGATATATGGCAAGATACCAATTCACTCTATTCTGTGGGCCTGTGGGATAATGAGCTGCCATGCATGTCAACAGCACTCAATGCCTGAGTTTCTATGGGCTTTGAACTTAGAGAAAGGTTCTTTTTTACTGTTTTCATTTCCCATTCTCACCATCAAATTCTTTTTTGAGGTTTTACATAAAAGTTTCAATAACATGTAGTACAGAGAAAAAAATACCTTCCGAATATTTTCTATAGTTAATGAGTCAAATCCATTCCTCCTACCACTATCTCAGTCCCATTTTCAACACTTTCACAATATACATGTGTTATCACTCTTCTTTTAGATATAATATAAATTGCTATTCATGTTGCTATGAGTGAGAAGTTTGGCAAACTTCA
>NW_007791160.1:0-1896 GCF_000696425.1 Galeopterus variegatus
GAACCCTCGGCGGGAGCGCCGCCGCGCTCCCAAGCGGCGCACTGTAGCAGTGCGCCACCGGGCTGGCCCCAAAGATAAAAACTTAAATTAATGACATAAAAAACAAAAATGGATAGTGGGAAATAAATTTAAAAGGTAGTATTTTGACAAGACCAGTATTAAAAATAAATACCCCATGAAACTGGGTGATCGAGAAAGAGAACAAAGTGGATTGAGAAAGGGGAAATAATCACAGGGAGATTTAAATAAATGTAGGAGAATACTATGGCAACAAATGTGAGCACTAATTGGAAATGGTTTCCTAACTAATTATAAATTACCAAAATTAACTGAAGAAAATATAAAACTTGATAAATTGAAAAAACCATTAAAGATCCAACATAAATAAGGCACAAAGATGGGTAGATTCACATCCAAATTAAAAAAAAAAAACTTACAAATTCAAATATTTTCAATGTGATTTAAACTATTAAAAAATATTCTAAAAGATGAAATTTCCATCAAGCATTTCATGGGACTGGTGTTGGTCTCCTGAAATGTCTGCCGAGATTTTGACTATAAGAACATTGATTTTGAGGAAAAAGCCTGTTTTTATGGTACTGAGCTTTCCCTTCTAAGAACATGGACTAACCTTACGTTTGTTTAGGAATTCTTTTATGTATTTCTAGAAAGCTTTAACATTTTGTCTGTAAAGATCTTTTTAAAAAGATATGACTTACATTCCGTAAAACTCACCATTTTAAATTGTACAATTTAGTGATTTTTAGTATATTCATTAGGTTGTACAACTATCACCACTCTCTGATTCTAGAACATTTTTATTGCCCTCAAAATAAACCTCATACCCATTAGCGGTCAGTCCCTATTATCTCCTTCTGTACCTGCTGACAGCCACTAATTTACTTTATGTTTCTATAGGTTTGCCTATTTTGGATATTTCATATGATTGGAACCACACAATAAGTGCCTTTTTGTGTCTGGCTTCTTTTGCTAAGCATATTTTCAAAGTTTATTCATGTTGTAGCATGCTCAGTGCTTTATACCTTTCTATTGCCAAATAATATTCCATTGCATGGATATACCACATTCTGTTTATCCATCCATTCATGGACATTTGGATTGTTTTTCACATTTGGGTTATTTTAAATAATGCTGCTATAAACATTCATATACAAGTTATGTGTGGACATATGTTTTCATTTCTCTTAGGCGTATACCTAGGAATAGAATTGCTGAGTCATATGGTATACTCTGTGTTTAACCACTTGAGGAACAGATGCATTGTTTCCCAAAGTGACTACACCATTTTACATTTCTACCAACTGTGTATGCAGATTCTCATTCCTCCATATGCTTGCCAACACTTGTTACTACCTGACTTTTTTGTTATGTTGGGTATGGAGAGGTCTCAATGAGGTTTGATTTTAATTTTCCTGATGATTAATAAGGTTGAATATATTTCCATATACTTATTTACCATTTATACACCTTTGGAGAAATGTCTGTTTAGATCCTTTACCCATTTTTAATTGGATCATTTGTCTTTTTATTATTGAGTTGTAGGAATCCTTTATATAGTTTAGATACAAGTCCCTTATCAGATATATGATTTGCAGATATTTTTTTCATATTCTGTGGGTTGACTTTTCACTTTCTTGATAGTGCTGTGCTATGGTTGGATGTCCCCTCAAAGGTCATTGAGGTTTAATCCTCACTGACAGTATCAAAAGGATGAGAAATCCTGTTATGGTAATTGAAAGAGGGGGCCTTGAAGAGGTGATTAGGTTGTGAGGACTGTGTCCTGGTGAATGAATTAATTCATTGATGGTTTAATGGTGGTTATGGGCATGGTTCTGTTGGCTTTAAAAGGAAAGCATAGAAGAAGGTCTCTCTCTC
>NW_007791161.1:0-1896 GCF_000696425.1 Galeopterus variegatus
CTTTCTAACTTATCAGTAAGTTCTGGGATTTTGAGTATTTAATTGAATTATTTAATTAATTCATCCTAGCTGTGTCCTCAGGATTTAATTATATACATTAAAACCTGAATAAGATAGGCTCAAGTGTAAAGTCCCATGTCCCTTTGTCGGCAAACTACTTCCTGGCTAACTCTGATGGTCACTCAGACTGTTATGAATTCCTTTGACAGTATGATTTTCCACTGCATACTATACCACCCTGAAGATATATAAATAACTACAAAGTAGTTTAAATGAAAAGCCACAACAACAGATACTCAACTGAGGAGTTACTCAATTATTCAATTGAGGATTTAGTGCATAAAAACTGTATATAAGAAATTTGAAGACTTAGTGTCAGTTACTAAGCAGTTTACATTCTAAAGGGAGTGCAGTTTGAACACGTGTAAAATAAGTAAAAACAAGTAGAAATGAGTCATTACAGTATAGACATTTAGAAGCATGAATTTATACATGTTTAGGGAACACTGAAAGAAAATATCGGTAGAGTAAGGAAAGCTAGAGAAAAGGGAATTTTGTACAGAAAAGCTAGAGAAAAGGGAATTTTGGCTAGTGTTTTTTTGTTTGTTTGTTTTCTGGAGTATAGTGGTAGTGTAAGGAAAGCTAGAGAAAAGGGAATTTTGGCTAGTGTTTTTTTGTTTGTTTGTTTTCTGGAGTATAGCATTTGTAGAAGTTTGAAGCAATATTGAAAGTGTTTCCATGGGTCATGGCAGGTCTGCTTAGCTGGAATGGGGAGTCTAGGCCAGAAACTAGTAATAAAGACAGAGTGGGTTTTGATATACTGCAATTTCATGAGTTTATGAGCATGAAGGACAAGTAATAGAGAATCTTAAAGCATGTGCCAGAAAGTTTTGGTTTCAGGAAAGATATGTCCAAGCAGAGTTTGACATCAGTCAAAGACAATTAAAAGAAAGCAAATTTGTACTCAAATGTATGTGGGAGAACCACTGGATGGGAAGGGGGAAGACTAACTATATAAAGGTTAGTTATTGTAGAATTCTAAGTACTAGGCTGTTAAAATAATTGGGAAGTATTAAAAATGCTGCAAAGGAATACTTTTTGGGAAAATTTGATAGAGCGAAGAGTTAGGGACAAAGAGGAGCTGAAGATACCTCCAGGTTTGTAATCTAGGTTGACCAGGAGAATTTTGGTATAATTAACAGGCTTGTGATGAGTAGGCTTCAAACCCATCATTCTGGAGGTTTAAAAGAGCACATGCTTGAATTAATATGTTCAACTTGATGTGAACTTTGGCCCAAAGAACATACATTATTAGCAAAAGTGGGTGAATGGACAAAAGATAAGTCAGGGGTAGTTATGAGGTACTTTATTTGTGATTAAAAAACTGTTCATATCCAAGTAAAACTTTGTTTACCCATCACTTTGATTCTCTGACTCAGTTATCTGTATGCTTTATATTTGACAGTTGGGCTCTTTAAATCGCAACCTTTTACATTTAAAACATCTTACAAGGTGATCTTTGCAAACTATATTACAGTCATCCCTCATCCTTCATTATCCAGAGAAGATTGGTTTCAGGATCTGCAGATACCCAAATCCGAGGATGCTCAAGAGCTTTATATAAAATGGCTTGGTATTTGCCTGTAACTTAAGCACATCCTTCTGTATACTTTAAATGATCTTTACATTACTTATAATTCCCAGTACAATTTAAATACCATGTAAATAGTTGTTATAACATATTTTTTATTTGTATTATTTTTTATTGTATTGCACTTTTTATTATTCTTATTTTCCCAAATATTTTTGATTTGCGGTTGGTGGAAGCAGCAGAAGAGGAACTGAAGCCGTGAATGTGGAAGACTCAGGTGCTGAGGGCTGGCTTTATGTAGTTCC
>NW_007791162.1:0-1896 GCF_000696425.1 Galeopterus variegatus
TTTTTTTTTTTTTTTTGGTAGAATTTCACAAGCTGATTTCTAACATTTATACGGAAATGCAAAGGACCTTTGAGAGCAGGTAATAAAAGACTAGAGGTACAAGAGGGTTATAGGGGAAAATGACTGGGAAGGATAAAAGGGAGGGAGCAGGAGTAGGTAAGGAGGCTTTCAGACCCCAATGCAGGTCTAAAACCTGTGAAAGAAGAGAGGAAGGATCATGTGGGGAGGGCTTCAGACCACAGTGCAGTTCTGAGAGAGTTTTAGTTGGCAATGGCGAATCCCCAGGCAAAGACTGCCTGTTGAAAGAGTTGTGCACTGGCTGGAACGGACTACAGTGAATAGCCATTGCAGAAGAGCTCCTCAGGGAAGTGTGGCCCTTCTGTGAACAAGGGAGTGAACCCATAGGGTGGGGCTGTCCACTACGCTCACGACGATTTTCTTCTGAAGGAGATCTGGGTGGTGCACCTCTATGGCCACCACACCAAGTAAAATTTGAAAAGAGCAAAGCTGGAGAACTCATCCTCCAATTTATCAACCTTACCTTTGTATTTCAAGACTTACTATAAAGCTGCCATAATCGAAAGAGTTTGGTATTGGCAAAAAATAAACATATGGATCAATGGAGCAGAATAGAGTCCAGAATAGTCCCACACTTATATTGTCATTTTTTAGCAAAGATACCAAGGCAATTCAATGGGGAAAGGAAAGTCTTTTCAACAAATGGCCCTGGATCAACTGGCTATCCATAAAAGAGGGAAAATAAAACCCGTCAACCCTTACCTCATACCATACACAAAAATGAACTCAAAATGGACCACAGACCTAAATATAAAATCTGAAACTATTACACTTCTAAAAGAAAACAGGAGAAAAATCTTTGTGACCTTGGAGTAGGCAAAGGTTTCTTAGAACACACACAAAAAAGCCTGAACCATAAAAGAAAAACTTGAGAATTGGACTTCATCGAAAATTGAAAACTTATGATCCTCAATAGACACAGAGAAAATAAGGCAGAGTACAGACTAGGAGGAAATATTCAAAACCCATATATCAGACAACTTGAATCCAGTGTGCGTGTGTATATATGTACGTGCTATATGTATATGTATATGTGCTATTTGTGTGTGTATATGTATGTGCATATATATATATGTATATACATATACACACATACACACATACACAACCCGATTTTTAAAAATGGACAAAGGATTGGGCCAGGCACTTAATCCAAGAAGATACATGAATGGCCAGTAAGCTCATTTAAAAATTCTCAAAATCATTAGGAATCAAGGAAACGCAAATTAAGACCACAGTCTGACACCTCTAGAATGGCTAAAAGACTTACACATGGTGTGTGGGGGTGAGAATGTGGAGCGACTGCGACTGTGACATAGGACTGGTGGGAACGCAGTGGAACTTTGGAACATAGTTTGAAAGTTTCTTAGAAAGTTAAACATGTACCTAGTATACAACACAGCAACCCACTCTTAGCTTTTTACCCAAGAGAAATGAAACATATGTCCACACAAAGACTTGTGCCCTCATTTTCATGGGGACCTTATTTGAAACAGCCAAAAAACTGGGAAACAACAAATGTTCATTAAGAAGTGAATGGATAAACTATGATGTAGCTATGCAATAAAATACTACTCAGCAGTATTAAGGAACAAACTGTTGATATGAACAATATGAATAAATCTCAAAATCAATATGCCGAGTTAAAGAAGCCAGATGAAAAAGAATACAGAATGCATGATGACACGGATGTAGAATTCTAGAAAGTGCAAACTAACCGATAGTGACAGGAAGCAGATCAGTAGTTGTCTGGGGACGGGAGTGGAGGAAGGATGGATTGCAATAGAGGGGTGGAGATTAAAAGTTATCTTGATTTTG
>NW_007791163.1:0-1895 GCF_000696425.1 Galeopterus variegatus
TGCTCCTGACTGTCTCACTGAGCGGTTGGGAAGTTCAAATAAGATCAATTCATTTGGATGAAAGGGTTTTATGAATGCAAAAGTAAAGGGAGACCAACATTACTCCTTCTAGAATTGGGCTGGGGGAAAAGGGGACAAATGTGGGGAGCCATTGGAAGGGATGGAGAAGTGAGGAGGAGGTGAGAAGATGGTGGGGGGATGCTTCACGAAGGTGGTCACCCCTGCGGAACACTGGAGATGGGCAGGGAGGGGCAAGAGGAGATTCAGTTCTGATCTCCTCAGGGCTGGGGACCCTGGAGCCCTGGTGAGGGCTATGGAGCTGGCCAGGTGCCAGGTGATCACTCCTACCTCTGTTACACCCAGGTAAGGGAGCCCAGCAAGGTAGCCCTAGTTCATCTATGGAAGGAAGGCCACTGGGCAGAATGTCCCTATGGGGGGTTAGGCATTGATTCTTCCATCCACCCGCCCCCCGGAGCCTCCCAGGAGAGCAGGCCCATTGCTATATGCAGCTTGTGTGGCAGGGGGATGCAGGGGCCGTAGGGCCCTTTACTCCAAGAGGTCAAGCTTTGGGACTGGGACCGTGTCTGGCTGGAGTCCCAGGGCAGGGGCCCATCTGCAGTTCTCACTGAAGGCTGGGAATAGCAATAGTATTAGTCAGTCAATAGCCATTCCTTTGTGGCAAGCTGAGTGTTTATTACAGCAACCCTGCGAGATGGTTTTATCCCAGGGGAGGAAACTGAAGCTGCAGAGATAAGAGGTTGTTGAGGACAAGGTTGGCTGGAAAGGAGTTTTTTGGAGTTTTTTGTTAACTCCAAAGACCATAGCCCCAATGATCCACTATTTTCCTTTAACAATAACTTACCATTTAATACGCACTTATTAAGTGCTGGGCACTTGCCAAGCACTTTACATATATTATTTTTGCTAGTTTTTTCAAGTAATCGTATACAAAAGGCATTTTTATCCCTATTTTACAAACGAGGAAAGTCAAGCTCAGGAAAGCGAAGACACAGGTGGGAAATGTACTCAGGGAGTACATGGTGGAGGTGGGCTCAGAATCCAGTCTGGCTGTTCCCCGGGCTGATCTTCTTTGGAATTTTGCTTTATGGAACCAATTCCAGGGGCATCTTTCAGGAGCACCTCGTCTGGGCCCAGGGCTCTCCTAGCAGTCTCTTGCTGCCTAAGGTCTTCCCTAAATCAGCCTGAGATGCCCGTGTGACTCCAGGAAGATTTTATGGAAAAGGCTTCCACCTTGTGGCCAAATGGCAAACACAACATACCAGGAGGAGGTGATGGCATGGGAAGGTGGGGCATTGGGAACAGGTGAAATTAACAGGGGAAGAGACTGGCTGGTGCAGCTGTGGGTGCCGGAGGGAGAGCGAAGCAGCTGCCCCAGGATGGAAGGTGGGGCTTGGGCGTGGGCGTGGTGGAACCTCCCCACTTGGACTCATCAGAGCAACCTAGGCTAGACTTCTCCTTAAACCCTCCTGCCCGATTGTGGTGGGGAGAAGAGGGGCAATCTTTGGTGCATGACCTGGAGAGAGCTTCTTGGATGGGATCCTGCCCCTGGTGTTCCAGCCTGAATAGACACCATCCACCTCTCTGAGGAAGTTACAGAACCTCGTGCTTACTTACCAGATCTACACCTGAGGAGCTTTCTCTCTGTCCTCAGGGCCCCAGCCCTCTTCTGAGCTGTCGCAGCATCTCACAGGCTCTGGCCTCGCTGTCCCTCTTTTTTCTCTGCTTTGCTAATCATGTTAGGTTCCCCATGACCTTGTAGAACATCCAGCTTCTTAGTCTGATTTTCATTCCTGCTTCATTCCCTCTGCCAGGCTTTATCTTGTGCCATGCCCCTGCTGCAAAGCTCCAGCCCCCTGCTTCTCAATCTTCGTTGC
>NW_007791164.1:0-284 GCF_000696425.1 Galeopterus variegatus
TCCAGAGTATTATTGCACTGACATCTATCTAGTCAAATTATCACTTTTTTATAAACAAATTTGTAATAAAATTATAACTGCATTTTCCATTATTCCCATGACGGATTCAAAACAGTGGCTGATTCTTTGGGTTATTTAAAATCTACTCTTTCCGGGCCGGCCCGGTGGCGCACTGGATAGTGCGCCGCTTGGGAAGCGCGGCGGCGCTCCCGCCCGAGGGGTTGGGTCCCACATACAGACCGGGTCCCGCCCACTGGCTGGGCGAGGGGGGGGGGGAAAAACGA
>NW_007791164.1:1205-1895 GCF_000696425.1 Galeopterus variegatus
GCGATCCCGTTGCCGGTCCCCGGTCCGGTACGGGGGCAACACTGAGGGTTGCGATCCGTTGCCGGACACAGAAAAAGACAAAAAGACAAAAAAAATAAAAATAATAATAAAAGTAAAATCTACTCTTTCCATAGCAATATATTTCTTTCCTTTTTTTTCTCACTCTTTATTAACATTAGGAATGTCCACCTTACTCAAGCTCTTTTTGATTAATTAATAACTACCTGAAAAGGTCTCTGAAAGCCTCAGATACTAAGCAAACTGTAAACTATCTTCTACAGCTTTTGGCATTTTTTCCCCCTAGAAAGATCTGAAAGTCTTTCCCATCTTCTGGGTCTAGTTATTATTAAAATCTAAAGAAGCAGAATTGGTGACATGAAATATCTAGATACTGTTGCCCCTGGTCAAGCTCAGCAGGAAGGAAAGATTCAAAACCCAGGAAGCCTAAAGCTGTGCTTCATTATAAAGAAATGCCACCACTAGCACTTCTCATATGCCTTCCTGAAAGGGGATTTAAGTGTAAGGGTTTTTTTCCCAGCAACTTTCATTATTCAGATTGAAATGTTATGTCAGGTTGATATCCTGTTATTGTGAGGCACTGTTTAAAATAGGCATAGCTAGTTCAAGTTGGTGAACAGTTTGTTTCTGGTATTTTCAGAGTCCAGGATTCTAGAGAATTTCTTTCAAGGC
>NW_007791165.1:0-1894 GCF_000696425.1 Galeopterus variegatus
GGGGGTTGGCAGCTGGCTGGTAAAAAGATCCAAATCGTATTTTTTTTTAATTCCATTTTCCAAAAGCTTTTTGAAGTATCCTCGTATAGTTTCTTCCTACCATTACTGACATATTTATTTTTAAAAGTTATAGACAAAATTTGTTCCTTTTGCTTGTTTGGGGATTTGAACTTCAAATGATCAGTAAAACATATTGCTGCACCTGCCCTGCCAATCGCCTGCCCTGGATCAGTTCAACCATTAACTTTCTCAGCTCCTGCTTCCAGGCAGCTAAGCATGGATAGAGAAAAATCACATAACTCCATTTGCTGGCACTCCGACAAATCTATGTTCTCCAGCATCAGCTGGGCCCTCTGCACTACTGGCCATTCTTTTACTTGTCCCTAGCCAGCTCCGTTTCAGATTTCCTTTACAGCTGTTCCAAACTATTAACATGCTCTACAGTCCCTTCATTCTAAGCAGATGACCTTGCTCAAATATCACAGGCAAAATAAAGTGCCTCTCCTTTCTCCCCATTGGCAGATCGACCCATGAAAACACCTACCTTCTCCCTCCCTTTCTTCTGAATCAGAGAAGTTATCTCTTCCAAACCCCAAAGTTAACACTTCTATAGAATATTGTACACCGTCTCCTCAGGTGTCTTCTGGCGCCTCGTTACACCAATCATTTCCTCTCACACTTTGGTGTCTTTATTCCATCACTCTCTGTACTCTGGTTTCTACACTTTGGTCTACACATGTGCTCAACTCTTTCCTTATCACCATGCACACATACACACACACAGAAACACAATTTGTTAATCATTTCAGCCTCTCACTCATGCTGCAAATTGCCTTATACAACAATTATCTATTTACATGTCAGTTTTCAACTGGTCCAGCAGTTTTTAATCATTGTGTCCCAAATACTTTGACAAGCTGATTAAAGCAATGGACCTTCTTTCCAGAGACATGCACATACCTACACACACACATACACACACACAAAACTTGCACATACTATTCCACGTTGCTCACTGACCCCCCAGAGGAGATATTACTGCTGCTCGTAGATGTTTCCAGTTCTACTCCTCTTCCAGGAACACCAGAGCAATACACTTCCTTGCTGACTTGAGGATAGTCACAGCTTTTGCCAAAGAAATGCCAGTGGAAGTGACGTGTGCAGAAACTTTGAACTCTTCTAAAAGCCATGCTTTCTCTTTTTGCTCAGTCACCAAAACTGCTGTGTTCCAGATAGTGACTACTATGTCAGCTCAGGTCCTGGAGTAAGGACGATGCACGTAGAGCCCGTAGCCAACCTGCAATGGACATGTACATGTAGTGAGAAATGAACCTAGTTGTTTAGAGAGGCTGAGATTGAGGGATGATAGATTACCGTAGCATAACCTAGGCTATCTTTCTTGCTAGCAGGGTGCTCTTCATTAGATATGAAATAATCCACATCAGAAAGATCCTTTCTAGGGGAGTTCAAGTTACTCTCCTTTTTCCTAACCAATAAGTTTTCTTTCACCTCATATTTCTATACTTTCTGTTCTTTCTCACCCAGAAGATTCTTTTTGTTCTTCCCATGACTTCTCCTTCACATCTCAGTTTATAAGTTGCCTCTTCAGAGAGGTCCTCCTTGGCCTCTTTCATTCCCTCACTCCAGCTCCCATAATTATTATACATATCACCCATTTTTTTCTTTCACCAAGTACGTCACTGCCTGTAATGATCTTATTTATTTTCTGTGTCTCCAGTTCTCAATTTACAATACAGAATTTTTGCTGTCAACAATGATCTGTAGGAGTTCCAGTCAAGATAGCAGAATAGACCATCCCCATTGTCACTCTACCCCACAAATCAACCAATTTACAACCATAAAAATGTAACAACAGCCAAGCTGGGGCTGCTGG
>NW_007791166.1:0-1894 GCF_000696425.1 Galeopterus variegatus
ATATGGGATCCGAACCCGGGGGCTTGGTGTTATCAGCACCGCACTCTCCCGAGTGAGCCACAGGCCGGCCCATAACCACATTTATTTACTGCTTACTGTGTTTCAGAGATTGTAATAAGTGCTCCATGTATGGTCTTACTGAATCTCCATAATGACTCTGTGAGGGAGATGCTATTTTTCAGATGAGGAAGACGAAACTGGAGAGCTGGAGGGACCTGTCTAAGCTCACATAGTTGCTGGTGTTGGTCATGGGACTAAACTCATCTGTCTGACTGCAGGATCTATGCTCCTGATCATTGGCTCTTAGTTTTATAATGATATATTTTAAACAAATTGGGATTTTATTGTATGTAACTACAATTTTCTATATCATCAAATATTCTTTGTTTCTTTTAGAATATTTCATTAATATTTTAAATTGACAAATTATAATTGTATACACTTATGGGGTACAATGTGATGTTTTGATATATGTATACAATATGGGATGATTGAATCAATCTAATTAATGTATCTGACACCTCATCATTTTTTTGGTGAGACATTTGAATTTACTCTTTTAGATATTTTGAATTATAGAAAGCATTGTTATTGACTATAGTCACTCTGCTGTGCAATAGATGTCAAAACTTATTCCTCCGGTCTTCTGAAACTTTCTACCCTTTGGCCAACAACTCCTAATCTCCCAACCCCAGCCCTCACCTCTGGTAACCACCATTCAACCTTCTACTTCTGTGAGTTTGATTTTTTTTTTAGATTCCATAGGTAAATGAGAACATGCAGTATTTGTCTTTCGATACCTGGCTTATTTCACTTAGAATAATGTCCTTCAGGTTCATCCATTTTATCACAAATGACAGGATTTCCTTCCTTTTTAAGGCTAAATAGTATTCCATTGTTGACAGATACTTAGCTTGATTCCATATCTTGGCTATTGTGAATAATGCTGAAATGAACATGGGAGTGCAGGTATCCCTTCGACATATTGATTTCAGTTCTTTTGGGTATATACCCAGAAGTGGGATTGCTGAATCATATGGTAGTTCTATTTTGAGTTTTTTGAGGAACCTCCAACCTGTTTTCCATACTGGTTGTACTAATTTACAGCCCCACCAACAGTGTACAAGGTTTCTACATCCTTGCCAACACTTGTCTTTTGTCTTTTTGATAATATTCATTCTAACAGGTGTGAGGCGATATCTCATTGTCATTTTAATTTGCATTTCCCTAATGATTAGAGATGCTGAGCATTTTTTAAATGAACATATTGGCCATTTATATGAATTTTTTTGAGGAATGTCTGTTCAGGTCCCTTGCCCATTTTTAAATTGTGTTGTTTTCTTGCTATTGAGTTGAGTTCCTCATATATTCGGATATTAACCTGTTATCAGATGTGAGTATATGGTTTGCAAATATTTTATCCCACTCTGGAAAGCTTCTGCACAGCAAAGGAAACAGTTAACAAAGTGAAGAGTTAATGTTTCCTTTGCTGTGCAGAAGCTTTTTAGTTTGATGCAATTTCACTTTATTTTTGCTTTTGTTGCCTGAGCTTTTTGGGTCATATCTGAAAAATCATTGCCTTGACCAATGTTGTAGAGCTTTTCCCCTATGTTTTCTTCTAGTAGTTTTACAGTTTCAGGTCTTACCTACTCAAAATAGATTAAAGACTTAAATATTTTTGTATATGGTATGAGATAAGAATCCAATTTTATTCTCTACATGTGGATATCCAGTTTTCCCAGAACCATATATTGAAGGATGCCAAAACAATCTAATGGGGGAAAGAATACTCTTTTTTAAACAAATGGTGCTTTGACAACTGGACATCCAAAAGAATAAAGTTATTCCCTACACAAAAATTAACTCCAAATGGATCATGGACCTAAACATAAGA
>NW_007791167.1:0-750 GCF_000696425.1 Galeopterus variegatus
CCCTGTCCGGTACAGGCGTGACACTGAGGGTTGCGATCCGTTGCCGGACATGAAAAAAGACAAAAAGAAAAAAAAAAAAAAGAGGTAAACAAATGAAGATACGGCATCTAAGAAAAAGGGAATTTAATATAAGAGTGAGGCAAAGGCAATTTTCTGGAGGATGATAAAGGGAGATTACCAGAAGAATCTGCACAACAGACCAAGAGAGCAACCAAAAGATTGAAGAGGATCAGAGGGCTCAGGAAGAGATCATTTCAAAAGAGAAAATTAGTAGTGTTTGAATACATCGAAAGAAAAGTCAGGTCATCAGGAAAGAGTCTGAAGATGATGTAGCGAGAGTTCATGAAAAACTAAGCAAACCAGAAAATAAAGCAAAGCCCAAAAGTCACATACATTATAACTGTAGAAGAAACAAAAAGCATCAGGAAAAAAATAACTATAATATACTTCATGGCTAAACAGTGAATAGCATTCATGTAATCATAACAAAAACATTGAATAATGATCAGACCAAAATTATGATGAAAATATGTTGGAGACATAGAAGTACGGGAAGTATGCCCATGTGTGGTCTGTGTGTATGATGGGGGACAGGGACAGAGAGGAAGCTGAATACTTGTTGTCAATCAATAGGTAATGTCAAAAACAAAAAATTCAAGAAAAAAAATTTGGGGCGGGCCGGGGGGCGCACTGGATAGGGCGCCGCTTGGGAAGTGCGGTGGCGCTCCCGCCCGAGGGTTCGGATCCCAC
>NW_007791168.1:0-1894 GCF_000696425.1 Galeopterus variegatus
TTGTCTATTTTTTTATGCTCTCGAAAAAACAATGTTTTGTTTCACTGATTTGTATCATTTTGGGGGGGTTCTATTTCATTTAGCTCTTCTCTAATCTTAATTATTGCTTTCCATCTACTCTTTTCAGAATTGGATTGTTCTCATTTTTTTAGTTCTTTGAGGTGTAGTGTTAGGTTGTTTATATCAACTATTTCTATTCTTCTGATTTAAGCATTTGTTCCAATAAATTTTCCTCTAACAAATGATTTTATAGCATCCTATATGTTTTGGTATGATGTGTCTTTATTTTCATTAGTTTTGAGAAATTTTCTGATATCCCTTTTAATTTCATGTACCCATATGTCATTCAGGAGTATGTCGTTTAATTTCCATGTGTTTGTATAGTTTGTTGAGTTTCACTTTTTATTGATTTCTAGTTTTAATCTGTTGTGGTCTGAGAAGATACTTGAAATGATTTCAATTTTTAAAAATGTGTTGAGGCTTGATTTGTGATGTAACATGTAGTCTGTCTTTGAGAACATTCCATGTGCTGATGAGAAGAATGTATATTCTGTGGTTGTTGGATGAAATGTTCTGTAGCTATCTGCCAAGTCAAATAGGTCTAAAGTATGGCTTAAATCCTGTGCTTCTGTGTTGATTTGTTGCCTAGATGATCTGTCTAATGTTGAGAGAGGGGTGTTTAGGTCTCCAGCTGTTATTGTACTTGGATATATCTCTTTCCTTAGGTCTAATAGTGTTTGTTTTATATATCTGGGTGTCTGACAGTGAGTGCATACATATTTATGATTGTTATGTCTTCTTGCTGGGTAGATATCTTTATCATTATGTAGTGGCCTTCTTCGTTATCTTTTACAGTTTTTGTTTTAAAATTTATTTTATCTGATATAAGAAAACATAATCCTGCTCATTTTTGATTTCCATTTTCATGGTATATCATTTTCCATCCATTTGTCCTTAGTTTGTGTGTGTCATTACAACTGAGGTGAGTCTTTTGTAGATAGTATGTGGTTGTGTCTAGTTTTTTAATCCAATCAGCCAGTCTGTGACTTTTGAGTGGGGAATTTAATCCATTTACATTTAGGGTTGTTACTGAAAGGTGTTGTCTTACTTCTGTCATTTTATCAATTTTCATTTGGATGTTTTAAATATCTTCAATTTTCATTTGGATGTTTTAAATATCTTCTGTTTCTTTTTTTTCCCTTTTATTGTTTGTCTTCAGTGTTTGTTGTTTTTTGGAGGTGGTAAAATACAGTTTCTTTCTAATTCTCATTTGTATTTTTGTTCTATGGTGGGTTTTGGTCTTTCTTGTATATTTGTGGTAGTGATTTTCATTATTTGGACTGCAGATTCAGGACTCTCTTGAGGATTTCCTTTAGGTCTGGTCATGTGGTGGTGAACTCTTGTAAGTTTTGTATGTCTGGGAAATACACTATTTCTCCCTCATTTATGATGGATGGTTTTGCCTGCTATAGTATTCTTGGCTGAAAGTTTTTTCTTTTAGTATGTTGAATTTATCACCCCATTGTCCTCTGGCCTGTAGAGTTTCTGTTGATAATTTGCTGTTAGTCTGATGCAGACTCCCTCTTTGGGGACTTGATAATTTTCTCTTGTTGTTTTTAGGATTCTCTCTTTGTCTTAGAGTTTTACAAGTTTGACTGTAGTTTGCCTCAGGGAGGACCTTTATGGAATGAATCTGTTTAGGCATTTTTGAGCCTCCTGAATTGGAAGGTCCATGTCTCTCTCTAGACTTGGGAAGTTTTCTACTGTTATTTCATTGAATATGTTCTCAATGCCTTTTCCTTTTTCCTCCCCTTCAGGAATACCTATGATTCGGGTATTTGTGCACTTAAGATTGTCTGTTATCTCTCTTAAATTTTCTTCATTTTGTAAAATT
>NW_007791169.1:0-532 GCF_000696425.1 Galeopterus variegatus
CTCATCACACCAAGCTCATCGATCTAAGTAAACTCATCACCCCAAGCTCATTGATCTAAGTAAACTCATCAGACCAAGCACATCGATCTAAGTAAACACATCGGACAGAGCTAATCGATCTAAGTAAAGTCATCAGAACAAGCTAATCGATGGAAGTAAACTGATCAGACCAAGACCGTCGATCTAAGTAAAATCAACACACCAAGCTCATCGATCTAAGTAAACTCATCAGACCAAGCTCATCGATCAAAGTAAACTCAGCAGAGAAAGCTCATCAGTCTAGGAAAACTCAGCAGACCAAGCACTTCGATCTAACTAAACTCATCACACCAAGCTCATTGATCTAAGTAAACTCATCAGACCAAGCTCATCGATCAAAGTAAACTCAGCAGAGAAAGCTCATCAGTCTAGGAAAACTCAGCAGACCAAGCACTTCGATCTAACTAAACTCATCACACCAAGCTCATCGATCTAAGTAAACTCATCAGACCAAGCTCATCGATCTTAGTAAACTCATCAGGCCAACCACATC
>NW_007791169.1:1491-1894 GCF_000696425.1 Galeopterus variegatus
TAAACTCATCAGACCGAGCTCATCGATCAAAGTAAACACATCAGACAGAGCTAATTGATCTAAGTAAACTCATCAGACCAACCTCATCCATCTTAGTAAACTCATCAGACAAAGCTCATCGATCTAAGTAAACTTATCAGAGCAAGCTAATCAATCTAAGTAAACTCATCAGACCAAGCCAATCGATCTAAGTAAACTCATCGGACAGAGCTAATTGATCTAAGTAACTCATCAGACCAATCCCATCGATCTAAGTAAACTCATCAGAGCAACCATATTGATCCAATTAAACTCATCACACCATGCTTATCGACCTAATTAAACTCATCTGACCAAGCTCCATGATCGAAGTAAAGTCATGAGACCAAGCTCATCGATCTAAGTAAACTCATCAGAAAAGCCC
>NW_007791169.1:5812-6031 GCF_000696425.1 Galeopterus variegatus
CAGAGAAAGCTAATCGATCTAAGAAAACTCAGCAGACAAATCCCTTCGATCTAACTAAACTTATCTCACCAAGCTCATCGATTTAAGTAAACTCATCGGCCCAAGCTAATCGATCTAAGAAAACTCAGCAGACAAATCCCTTCGATCTAACTAAACTTATCACACCAAGCTCATTGATCTAAGTAAACTCATCGGCCCAAGCTAATCGATCTAAGTAAA
>NW_007791169.1:6643-7653 GCF_000696425.1 Galeopterus variegatus
GATCAAGGAAAACTAATCCGACACAGGTAGTCGATCTAGGAAAACTAATCAGACGAATCCAATCGATCTAGGAAAAATAATCAGACCAAGCTAATCAGTCTAGTAAAAAAAATCAGACCTGACTAATCGATCAAATAAAAACTAATCTGACCAAGCAAATCGATCGCGGAAAACAAATCAGACCCAACTAATCGATCTAGGAAAACTCTTCAGACCCAACAAATTGATCAAGGAAAACTAATCCGACACAGGTAGTCGATGTAGGAAAACAAATAAGACCAATCCAATCGATCTAGGAAAAATAATCAGACCAAGCTAATCAGTCTAGTAAAAAAAATCAGACCTGACTAATCGATCAAGTAAAAACTAATCTGACCAAGCAAATCGATCTCGGAAAACAAATCAGACCAAAATAATCGATCTAGGATAACTCTTCAGACCCAACAAATTGATCAAGGAAAACTAATCCGACACAGGTAGTTGATCTAGGAAAACTAATCAGACCAATCCAATCGATCTAGGAAAAATAATCAGTCCAAGCTAATCGATGTAGGAAAATTAATCAGACCAATGTAATCAATCTAGGAAACCTAATCATACCAAGCTAACCGATCTAGGAAAACTCATCAGACCAAGGTCATCGATATAACTAAACTAAACAGAGCAAGCTCATCAATCTACTTAACCTCATCAGACCGAGCTCATCGATCTATGTATTCTCAAAAGAGCAACCACATCGATCTAAGTAAACTCATCAGACCAATCTCATCGATCTGAGTAAACTCATCAGACCATGCTCATCGATCTAAGAAAACTCATGAGACCAAGCTCATAGATCTAAGTAAACTCATCAGAGCAAGCTCATCAATTAAAGTAAACTCAACAGACCAAGCACATCGATCTAAGTAAATTATAAGACCCAGCTCATCGATCTAAGTAAACTCATCAGACCAATCGCATAGATCTAAGTGAACTCATCAGACCAAGCTCATCGATCTTAGTAAACTCAT
>NW_007791170.1:0-760 GCF_000696425.1 Galeopterus variegatus
GCCAGTGAGCGAACCGGCCATCCTTATGTGGGATCCGAACCTGGGGCCTTGGTGTTATCAGCACCGCACTCTACCGAGTGAGCCACGGGCCGGCCCCTTGCTGTAGCTTCTTGTGGTCTCTCCTGTCACTCTTGCTATTACCTCCCAACCCCCTCCCTGCCATCCTAGCCCCCAAACAATTTTTACAGCATCCAGAGTGATCTTTTTTTTATTTTTATTTTTATTTATTTACTTTTTGTCTTTTTCCATGTCCGGCAACGGATCGCAACCCTCAGTGTCGCCCCCGTACCGGACCGGGACTGGCAACGGGATCGCAACCCTCGGCGTTGCCCCCGCGCCTCGCTCAGCCAGTGAGCGGGAACCGGTCTGTATGTGGGATCCGAACCCTCGGCGGGAGCGCCACCGCGCTTCCCAAGTGGCACACTAGCACAGTGCGCCACCGGGCTGGCCCCAGAGTGATCTTTTTTTTTAAATTGTGGTGAAAAATACATAACATAAAATTTACCATCATAACCATTTTTAAGTGTACAGTATGGTAGTGTTATTGCTAGAACTTTTTCATCTTGCAAAACTGAAACTATACCCATTGGGCAAGAGCTTTTCTTTTCCTCTTCCCCCCATCCCTGGAACCATTCTACTTTCCATTTATAGGAGTTTTCCTACTGTAGATACCTCATATGAATGGAATCATGCAGTAGTTCCCTTTTTTGTGACTAGCTCATTTCACTTAGCATGGTATCCTCAAGGTTCATCTGTATGG
>NW_007791171.1:0-1893 GCF_000696425.1 Galeopterus variegatus
ACCTGCAACCAGACTAGCGAGACCACTGAGGTGCTGCAGGAAGCACCCTAGGCTCCCAAGCCGGGGCAGTGGGCTGAGAGCTTCGGCCGCCCCCGTGATATCTGCTACCAACCCAGCAATGACAACTGAACCACCCCTGGAAGCCCCTTGGTCTCCCCTGCAGGAATGAGGGGGGTGCCACAGGCCTCAACCCCACCCCTCCTCCTTCCTCCTTTTATCCTATTTCCTTCCCCTTCCTCTGTCCCCTCCCCACAACTGCTCAACAGCAACATCTTAGAATGTAAAAAAATAATATGAATAAATAAATTTAAAAAATAACTAAAACAAAATATAACTCAGATCATTTCACTCCTCTGCTTAAGATCCTGCAAAGTCTCCCCATCTGGCTTAGGGTAAAAGCTGAGGTCCTCACAATGGTTTACAGTCCGCTGAGACCTGACTTCATGTCCTACCACACACTGCCTGGCTCACTCTGTTCTTGTTGTTTGTTACTTCAACACAGCGAGGTCCTGCTCCTGGGCCTTTGCACTTCTTGGGCTGCTTCCTGGAATGCTTCTCTTAGTAGCCAGATGCTCATTCCTTGACTCTGTGGGAAAGCAAAGTATTTCAGCCCCAAATACACTTCTTAGACATATTTTAAGATGGCTAATTTGGGGAGACTAGAAAAACAAGATTAGCTAGGAGGCTGTTTTTTGTGAAAAGAAATGTACATCTGTAGAGAAAAATATGTCTTCTTCAGCTACTATATGTACTTTCTGAAGGCTGCTGGAAGATTATCTGAGATATTTTCATCTGCATACAAAACAGTCTCTGTTCCTGCTTAACTTCTGCCTTCCTTCTTTCATCTGTGACGCCACCTCCCCAAGAGCTCTGAGAAACCTGGTCACCGGCCGTTGTTCTCAGTCCTGAACCTCCCTTATCTCCCTTTCCCCACGAAGACTAGTATATAAGCTTCTGGATTAGTTGGGAAATTACTGTTTTCTGATTCCCCTGTGCTTTGCCTTCTCCCAGAAAGTTAAAATAATAAAATTCGTTATGTCTTTTCTTCATATTAATTGAATCTTGACAGTTTTTTTTTTTTAAGTGAACCTTCAGGGGTGAAGAGGAAGATTTTCTCTTGGCCCCACCACCCCTTTTAGGATTTTGCTCAAATGTCACCCTCTCAGTGGGACCGTCTGTAATCACCCTATTTAAAATTTCACCTCCCATTCCGACTCCTTCTGGTATTCTCTGTCCCCCTTCCTGCCCTACTTTTCTCCAAGGCTCACATCTCATATAACATTCCATGTATGTTTCTTTTTTTTTTTTCTTTTTAAAAGATGACCGGTAAGGGGATCTTAACCCTTGACTTGGTGTTGTCAGCACCACGCTCACCCAGTGAGCAAACCGGCCATCCCTATATGGGATCCGAACCCGTGGCCTTAGTGTTATCAAGCACTGCACTCTCCCGAGTGAGCCACGGGCCGGCCCCGCATGTATGTTTCTTATTTGTTTAATGTCTTCCTCCCTTATTTTGCCCCCAATTTAAGTTCCATGAGGTTAGTTTATCCCTGTTGTGTTCACTTGTGTATCCCTAACCCTCAGACAGTGCCTGTCACTTAACTATGAGCAAATGGATCTTGAATTGTACACCAGGGGTTTATGTATCTAATTCACTTCCACAAAAGTGTACTGAAAACTAGCTTTGTGAATGGCTCTGCGCTTGGAACAGTGGCAGCTGTGAAGAAAAAAACAGACTCCACCCATATGTAAAACGTCGTCAAGAAGAGACATTTAAGATTCTCCTAAAAGCATGAATAAAATTTGAGTGGAAAGGAAAGACAGTCCTTCAAGGTAGAAATCATAACATGAAGAAAGACACATATGTAAGAAAGCTTAAGCTTTTCTAGGTAG
>NW_007791172.1:0-1893 GCF_000696425.1 Galeopterus variegatus
GCTGGACCGGGGTCTCTTCCTGCTCGGTTTTGTCGGCCTCTGGCTCAGGGAGGCCCGACAAGCTTGATGTCGGGCAGATTTGGCTGGTGATCCAGAAGCACAGGGAGAGCACAGACGTGAGACACCAGGCACGGCTTCTGGGCAGACATGGACTGAGACACCAAGTCCAGCGACCAGTGTTGCAAGTGAAGATGCATGTGGAGGAAGCAGTGTCCCCAAAGCTGACACAGCCCAGAGAGGGGAGTGAGTGTGAGCTCAGCTCCCACAGAGGACCCTGCTCAGAAAGCCCTTGAGAGCAAAGGCCACGAGGCGATGCTGTGCTGGTTTGTTCCAGGGCAAGTGAATGAGGCCACGATGTCCCCTCAGGGGAAGCAGTGCATTTACGTTCAGGTATTTCCCCGTTATGGAGTCTGCCTGACACCTCCAATGATAATCGCTCAGAATCGAGACCATTGTCATGATGCTTTCCTTCAACATGTTTGCCTTTTCATTGTAGTGGAAAGCAAGTCCCTTTCTGCAGTGATTTTTTTCTCTACTTTTATTACTTCCAAGAATGGCTCTGAATGGGATTGTTTTTCATTTCCTCTGCTTATTTTCATCACATGAGGACAATAAAAATAGCTGTTCTTAATTGTCCAGATCGGGCAGGGTATTAGCACCAATTTATGGCTTTATGCTAATGTAGCCCATATTTACAGTGACAAACTTCTTTGAAATTCAGGAGTGTGTGATACATAAACAGTGGCCTCATGGTGACTGGTGAAGATGTCAGGGTCCTCACCCATGAAGAACAGCTGAAGTCACAGAGCCTTTGGCCAGAGAGAAAAGGTGCCGTTGCTTCCTTTCTGTTCATACTGACGATTCTCTCACTGTCGCTCCCATATGAGAGCTGCATAACAACTTAGAAAGATGCACGAGCTGGAACTTTAGGAATAAAAATCAGCCACAGTTATATGAACATGCTTGACTGGTAAAAAAGAAGAAAAAAAAAAGAGAAGACTCTTTCAGTTTTATAAAAAACTATGAGAAAGAATACCTAACACAGATATGGACCTCAAATTTTACAAGATAATGTTAAGAATAAATTCACATTAATATATTTTAAATATCTTGAAATGAGCTATTTCCAAGGAAAAGAAAAATTACCAAGATTAACTAAAGAAACATAAAACTTAAATAGAATCATAGTAATGGAAGTAAGAGTGAAAGGAACATGGTAAGAATGCCTCTGTGTTGGCCATTTTGGTAATTTTTTTAAGGCTTGCAATGTTAATATAATTTTTACATTATATAAAGTGTTCCAGAAAATACAGAAATATGAAAAGTTTCCCAAATCCCTTTTCATGTTAGCATTACTGTGGTGTCTAAATCTGAAAACACTAAGACAAAGAAGAAAACTTTAGTCTCACCTCAGTTATAAATAGCAAGGCAAAAAATCTAAATTGAAAACCAGCAGATAGCATTCGGCAGCATATTTAAAGAATAACATTCCATGTCTAAGTTTGCTTCAGGAATGCATTGCTGATGCATTGAAAATACACCCATTAGTCGACTCCCAGAATAAATCTGTCAAAAGGGAAATGATACAAGTTCACTTAAAAAATATCAAAGGCCGTCTGATAAATTTCAACATACACACATATTCTTATAAAATCTGTAGGTAAATCAGCAATGGTTAAAGTCAGATGCAGGCAAGAGTGTCTATTACTGTTTACCACCTGCCTGGAAGTTCTGGCCACTGCACTGTGATGTGGAGACAGAAGTAAGGGAACAGCGATTACTAAGTAAGGGAAGGTGAAGGTGCCGCATGAGTTGTCTTATTGATCCCACCGGCTTTGCGGTATTATATTCCAATATGATAATTAACATTGGGACATGAAGCTGGTCATCCTA
>NW_007791173.1:0-1893 GCF_000696425.1 Galeopterus variegatus
AATAGCTCCCCTCTCATTCTCTGTCCTTTTATTACGCTTTGTTATTTGTCTTACCACTTACCACTACTTTTCATATTATCTGTTCTCTCTCTTGCTTGTATTTCTGTAATAAAATTCAAATACAAGCTTCATGAAAACAAAAGCTCTTCTTGTGCTGTCCTTTGTTTTGCTCACTCCTGTATCTCTGGTACTCAGGTTAGCCGCCCACATGGTAGAATCTCAATAGATACTGGTCAAATGAGTAAATTAGTAAGGATACAACCTATTCCATGTGCTTAAAGCATTTTATTTCTTTGTTTCTCAGCATCTAGTCTATATGGAAATACAGTATTGTGCTAAGGCATATTCCATTGCAAGTGTAGTGGCTTGAAGCCCTTTGCAGGTTGGCACAATGTAACAACTAGGTGTCTTACTGACATTTGTAGTAGGAAGTTGCTACTAGTAGAAGCCCAAACACTGAGAAATAACATCTGACAATATGTAAGGAAATGATAGATTAATTAGTTATAAGTGCTGATTAGTGTAGGGACAATTGGTTTTGTATCTCAGTAGTCCCTAGATTATACTTTCATAGTACAATAATTTCTTTTAATTAAGTTCATCCACAAAAATGCATATTGTCAATATTCTATGAGTATATACTATACTAGGCCATGGGCATAGAGAGACATGATTCTTGAGGAGCTTAGAGATGGATAGATAGATTGAAAACCAGTAAGAGGAAGGATTGATAACACAGTCATCACTGTAGTGATTAGCAGTGGCATTAAATTAGGCATTTAAGATATTATAAGCGCTGAAGTAAAGGTTATAGAATTTTCAGATACCAAGACAGTATTATGTATTAAGTTCACAATAGCTTTTCAGTTTGAAAATTGATGTCTGGGGCCTTGAGGGGGAAAATCCCAGTTCATTTTTTAATATGTAAACCATAACCTGGTTTATTGAAGAAATCTGATCAAAATATATTCAGTAGCACACAAATAATGTTACTTTTACAAGATATGTGCTTAGAATGTTAATAAATGCTTAACTGATCTTTGTTAAGAAGTATAAGATATATTATGTAGAAAGGGAAAATTCACTAATTCTGGATCTAGGACATATGGTTTGAATCCTAGCACTAACGCGCAGCATCACTCCAGGCCTTGATTTTTCTCATTTTAAAATTGGGGTTACTAGATCAGAGATTATCACTTGGAAAAGACAGTTGAAGATATATGTGGTTTAGTTTTTAAATATTTTAGATATGGAAATTGAATAGCTATTGGGGGAACTCACATAGTTATTGAAGGAATAGCTAGGCTAGTTGGTAGTTTAGGACTGCTGGTAGTAAGGCCATCGTGTCCCTAACTGAAGTAGAGGGGCCAGCAGCTGAGAGGGAGTGTTTCATCTGGGATGAGAGCTGCCTGGTGCTCTCACTGCCTATCCTGTTGCTCAGCATTGTGTTGGAGGACCAAAGTAACCCACTTGAGAATGCTTTTGTATGTTGTAAAATGCTAAATGAATTATAAGGTGTCTTGTCTCACATATACCCTATACTAAAACAAACAAAAAAAACGCCACCAAATTTATTTGCTTCTGAGTTAATTTTCATATTTCAAGATTTTGAGTAAAAAGTAATAACACTTGGCCATTAACAAGTATTCTGGTCACAAGATGCAGGATGCCTGTGATTTAAAAGGAAAAGGCTGAATAATCTGTGCTGGAACTGAAGCAAGTTTCTGATGTGTTGAGCTGCTAGGAGGAGCTTGTGTGGCTGTGTCCAAGGACTTGTTCAAGCTGGGCATTGGGTGTGAAGGGTTAGCAGCAGCAAAAGCAGAATCCCGACCTCTGTCATTTTGCCTGTGTTTGCAAGTTTTCTTACAAGTTATGAGTTATTTAAGAGTCATA
>NW_007791174.1:0-1893 GCF_000696425.1 Galeopterus variegatus
GGGAGCGCTGCCGTGCTTCCCAAGCGGCGCACTGTAGCAGTGCGCCACCGGGCCGGCCCCGCCGGTCATCTTTTAAAAAAAAAAATAAATAAATAAATAAAATAAAAAACAATAATGGAAGCTTCTTTCCTTGCTATTGTGTATTTTCCTTCCCTCTTACTGTTCTCATAAATTTCAAAGCCCTGATCCCTATCGAATTATATTCGTGAGCTCCAGTTTAGAACAGGGAGAAGTGGGAGAGTGGAATGGGGATTTCACCACGTGACTTCTTTCCACTAAGGGCATTTTCTGTGTCATTTGCCCTTCCCAGATGCAAAAAATAAATTAGTTGCTTCACTGATCATCTCAGGTGAATAACGTAGAGGTGAACCTTGAGTTCAAAATTACAGACAAGAGACAATTAATGCTGCATTAAATTGTTTTTGTTCGTCTATACCTCCCGCTCAGAGCCTCAGCAGATGGTGTAGAAACAGCAAATGTGCCTCCTCCCCCTCACACCAAGGGAAGTGGTCCTTAAGTGACAGGACAGGCTGACACCCTGAATCATCTTTTCTTCCTGGCAGTCCTGGAGGACTGAAGGAGGATCTAGGAGGAGACTTTGTGAACCCTCACTCAGAAGCTGGAGAAATTCCCGACAGTCCAGGCCATGAGGGAGGGCAGACAAATCCACCAGAATTTCCCAAACCCCGTTCCGAGCACCGTGCTGGGACCAGCTGAACTAACCAGCCAGCCCCCAAAGCCTGTGCTGGGGGAACAGGACTGCGATTCCGGTGAGACCCCCACGCTCTTACCTTCCTTGGTGAGGGACAGACCTCTGTCGGCTGGCTGGCCGTGTGTTTGAAGAATGCCCCGCTGGCTCTTAATCTTTTTCATTTATTTTTTTTTCTGGTCTTGAATCCCATGATAGTCATGGGTTTGGATTTCTGTCAGGGTCCTCTGTGATTGCTTAATTGCCATGAAAGAAACCAATTTCTTTCCTCCCTTCAAAATACCACAGTTCACTGTGGGGTCTTTTTTTTCCCAATCCCAGTGCTTTGTCCTAGGGAAGCCATTTGTTTTAAATGCTCATCCCTCCTCCATAGGGTTGCCAGATAGAACATAAAATGACTTGTTAAATTTGAATTTCAGATAAGAGTAATTTTTTAATATAACTTTGTCCCATGCAATATTTCTAGTATAAATACGAGTGTATCCCACATATTTCATGGGACATAGTTATATTTTTAAAGTACTCATTATTTATCTGAAACCCAAATTTAACTGAGTGCCTTATACCCCCTCATCTCTACCTCAAAGGGTTGAAGAGCCTTCAGGCTCAGATCTGGAGATCACCTAGTCCCACTGTCTCATGATTAACAAGAGGAAATAAAAGATTCCTAAAACCTCCTAAGCTGAGCTCCCTGAGTTTTTTGTGATGCCCTTGGGGTTAACAGTCCACTGGGAATAGTGTCTTTCCATGCATTTGTAAGGGACAGATGAAATTTCCTCTTTGAAGGTGGAAAATGACCTACTTAGAACCTAACTGAAACCAGAGCTGATTCTGCTTGACATGATGACCTGCCCTGGGAGTCAAATGTGTATATATCCTAGAAGCTCTTCAGTGGGACACAAAAATCATCTTTGCTTTCCAGCTCTTCATAAGCATCATGGACAGAAAAACAAAGCAAAAACTCCAACAGGATTAAGAAATATGAGAGTCCTTATCAGCTGAGGACTTAGCTAAAATGACCACTAAGGTCCCCTACCCCATAACATCCGAGGGCACTATTCCTTGCAGATCCTGGGACTTTCCAGCTTCCATTCTGAGCTGTGGACAAGAGCCATCCTGTGCGAGGTCAGTATTGACATACTGGAGACTGGATAGTCTTCACTGGAAATGGCAAAGGAGAAGTA
>NW_007791175.1:0-1893 GCF_000696425.1 Galeopterus variegatus
GGCACATAATCTAAGGTATAAAATTATGAAGAAACTTGAAACCATGCCATTTGAGACATACTTAAAGAACGTGGAGATGTTTATTCTAGAGAAGCGAAGACTCAGGGCTGTAATCATATGTTTGATAGACTCCTTTGACAGAGGATCAGACTTTCCCTGTGTGGCTTTTAGAGATAAAATCAAAAGTGGGTTAGATATTTTCAAGAGAACAGATTTCAAGGATGGGTCAAGATGTTATCAAGAAGACAAATTCTGGCTCTGTATGAGGACATTTCCAACTATGCCAACTAAATAGGGATGAGCACAAAAAGCTGAAGTGCAGGACTTCCTCTGACTGAAAGAAGCGAGGAAATCAGCAACACTTTGTTATTACTTATATGTGCATTTATACAGCACTTTTAACTTTACAAGTTGCTTTCACACATCATTGGTGTAGATGATGGTATTTTATAGAGGAGGAAACTGAAGCTCAAACCCAGAGTATCAGCTGTCACATCACACTTTCTTTTCATAACACTGCTCTTCCTTCTAAAACAAATCTAATAGAACCTAAAGCAAATTCATTAGAACCCCTGCCCCTACTCCCCCAGGATTCCAGCAACATTTAAAAAGAAAATAATACTAGAAAAGAATATACCACTGAATACCTGCTAAAAACAACTTTTGTGGAAGCACAGGAAAAATCCAAACAATAGAATAGGTTAGTTTTTCCATAAAGTGGTTGAGGGAGGATGGGAACTCTTGGACAACAAAAACTGGGTATTGATAAAAGAGTGAAAAATTAGTAATCACCGGTAAGAAATTAAGAACATAGCTGGAAACAGAGAAGAGAGTAAATACAGCTTGTGAGAGCAATTTTCCTCATTCATATGTTTATTTAACAAATATTATTTGAACACTTAGTATGTCTTGGCACTGTGCTAGGTGCTGGAGTTACAGCAAGGATGTATAGATATGGCTCCTACCTCCCTGGAGCTTCTAGACTTATAGGGGAAACAGTTGAATGTAAGCAGATTCTTAATTATAAACTCTGATAGGTGCCACATGAAGAAGAAATACAGAGTGCTTTATGAATGCCTAACAGAGGTCCCTAACATAGTGCAGACAGTCATGGAAAGGTTCACTTAACCCAGTTTTGCCAAGACTTTAGTCCTAGAAGATGGGGTAACCAAGTGCCCAATTATGTCCTAATAGCACCAGCCCATGGACATGTGCTCTCTTCCCTTTTAGCCCAGGCCAAATAAAGCCCAAAACGCATTCTTTGGTTTTTCCTTTCATAGCTGAAACAGGATGGCATTTGAAGAAAAGTCTCTACTAAATACCAAAAAACAAAAGGAAGATAGTATCAAAACTAGTGTTTAAATGATCTCACCTTGAGAAGAGTTATACTGATTGTGATTAGTTTTAAATGTTCAGTTAGCTTTGCTTAGAACATATAGTGAATTAACTTATTTCACAAAATTTTATTGAACATCCTATATTCCAGACGCTGCACTAGGCTTTGGAGATATAGAGTGATAAACAAAAAGACTGCTGAATTAAGATATCCTTCCTATTCTGATAATACTCTGAGCCCCAAACCATCCTTTTTTTAGATAAGAACTTTGTCAGGGATCCAGCATAGTCAACACATAGACAAGAAAAGACACTAATACAATACCCACACCAGCTAAGTCAATCCTGAAGAAGTCGCCTAGTTTATGAAAGTATCACATACTGAGACCAAGGATCACAGAAAGAGAGGGCGAGTAAGTGCTGCAATTTACTTCTTTGCCAATAAATAGATCCTGTTTCAGTCCGTGTTGTGTTGCTATAAGAGAAATACCTGAGATTGGGTAATTTATAAAGGAAAGAGATTTATTTGGCTTACGATTCTGGGACAGCTGCATCTGG
>NW_007791176.1:0-1893 GCF_000696425.1 Galeopterus variegatus
TATTAGCAGAAGTCAAAGAGCTAAATGGAATCACATGAATGTAATCATCTACTTGATTATTTGATTGATGTGTAAGGGACAAATCTGTTTCTGGCCAAATCATTATCAAGGTGAGGTTTAGCTACATAATTCTTAAAAAAGAATAATGACAATGTTCTCAGAAGATTTATTTTCCTTTTATATCTATGTATTAAAAACAGGATCACTCCCGTAGTCTCAAATTGAGGGACTGTGGCTCAAAACCCCAGAATCAATCTAGTCTACATGGAGCCCTTTTACAACATTGATATGCCTCTTGATATTGGAGGCAAACTCTTAGCAGAATTGCTACCAGATGAAAACCAAGAGATGGATTCAGAGTTAGACTGGGACTGGCTCAACTGCTAGAAGTATTATTTGTCCTTTGTGAACAAATAGAAACTACTCAAATTAATTTAATGTTATCATTATAATAAAATTTGGTAAAGGGACATTTCTGTTTAATATATCAAGGTGATATTTCATGAAAGTACTGTAATAAAGGGATTTTCCTTTTATGTCCCCTTCCTGCTTTTTCTCCCTCCCAAAACACATTCGCAGGTGTCTCCCACATCCTATTTCACCTCTTCTACACATTCTGTGTGCAACAGAGATCACAGTTACGTGCTTCGGATTTAATGCATCAGACCTGATGTTCTTTCTCTTCCATCATGCACTAAAACAGTTAAGTATTGTAAAGCCTATTTGAAAGAAAAATCTAGTTGGTTTTTATTTCAGCTTGTCAATGAAGATACCCTGAATGCTGACCCACTTCCAGAAATTACCTTACCATAAATATAGAGCTACAGAAATGCACCTTATCATACAAATAGTTTATCAGTAGTAAGTCATAAAAACTAAGCCTTAGAATTATAGCCTGCAAAAATAATGACTTTTCACATTTCTAGCAGTCATATGCAAAAATTGACATTTCAACAAGTAGTACATCTTTGAAAATTTCTTCCTGGCAAATTGTTTCTGCAGATTTTCCCTAGCTGAGGTGAATATGCCCTTAACAATAGCTTGATATTATCAGGAAAACCATATTTTTATTTGTAAAGAGAATACAGATTTACAAATTAAGTCCTAAAAGTTAGTACTTTAACAAGTAGACTATTTTTATTCAAAATGTTATTTCAGTGTATATAAAATTATACATCTAGAAATAATATTTGGAAACAAGTAAAAAATAATTGATGCTTTTCAGGGAATTTAAGTGATTTATCCAAAATCATGTGGCTAGAAAAAAAATTAGGATATAGGTTTAATTTTTGATTCCCAGTTCACTTTGCCTTACAGCACTGTGTTTAATCTACTCTCAATCTTTAGTTCTCAGTTAGCATATTTTCTACTCAAACCCATCATTCTCTTGATATTTACTAAATAACTCTACAAATTGTATAAATATTAATTCCCATTTTGAGAGCATGTTGATATTATTGATTCAAATTTTCCACAAAACTAGTAAGAATAGCCTTTCCCTTAATTATAGAAATCTGATTTTCTTCTGTTTTACATTTCTAAATATGGGCATGGAAGACAATAAAAGAGAATCAATAAATATGTGTTGGGTATATTAGTGGAATTAGCCAAACTAAAACACACATGCACAAACAATTTTGCTATAATACATGCTTTCATTTTTCCATAGCAACTTCCTTCTATATCATTCTATTTTGCCTCTCATTCTTATAAATGTTGCCATAAGCAGAATGTCTAAGAAATGACTGCTATTTCCTATTAAAGAAGGAAAATAAAACTGGTATTTAACAATTATTTTCTGAACAAAAATCTATTTTATATTGTGTTGTATATTTATGTACATAGAAGTATATGTGATGTAACTACATTATATGATACATAAATACATATGTG
>NW_007791177.1:0-1893 GCF_000696425.1 Galeopterus variegatus
CCGAGATGAAGACAGAGAGCACCTGACTCTAACAATTGCCTTTGCTGAGGCAGAGTGTTTGTCTCAGTCCGACAATCAGCTCAAGAAGCCCAGGAAATAGCAGCAAATGGGGGTGGGGGGGCGGGGGTAAAGGGCATGGCGTGATGGAAGCAAGTGTCCCCTTATGTGATTAATCCACAAGTGTCACATTGCTCCCCTTCTCCCTTACACACTCTAGTTATGCTCCTAAGACAGACCTACTCAAAATTGCAAAGAAAAGTGTAGGTTTTGTCGTCCCCTTATGTGATTAATCCACAAGTGTCACATTGCTCCCCTTCTCCCTTACGCACTCTAGTTATGCTCCTAAGACAGACCTACTCAAAATTGCAAAGAAAAGTGTAGGTTTTGTATCCTAGATGCACCCTCTTTAATTATTTATTTATTCGTTCATTTATTTCCATCCTATATTGGTCTGCTTGGGCTCCCATAATAGGATACCACATGCTGGGTGCTGAAACAACAGAACTTTATTTTCTCACAGTCTGGAGGCTGGAGGTCCAAAATCAAGGTGCTGTCAAAGATGGTTTCTGGTGAAATCTCTCTTCCTGGCTTGCCCGTGACCATCTTCTTGCTGTGTCCTCACATGGCCTTTTCTACTAGTGTCTCTTTCTCTTCTCCTGAGGCCACCAGTCCTATTGGATTAGGGCCTCACTCTTATGAAATCATTTAACCTCGATTACTTCCTTAAAGACACTATCTCCAAATGCAATCACATTGAGGATTAGGGCTTCAACATAAAGATTTGGGGGGGGGGACACAATTCAGTCCATAACACACCCCTTCCCTTTTCTTTACACTTTTGTGGGTCTGTCCCCTTTACTTCTCTCCTCAACAACTCCATCCAAATGTTCACTCGGGAATGTGTATAGCCGGCATTGGCCAAGGTACATGGAGGATGGAGAGCTGGATCCTTGGGAGATGCCCTTTGTTAGGGTCTCCTCGAGAAGATATGATGAGTGTAAAAAAACAAGACATCTCAGTAGAGTGTGGATCATGCCATGGAGTGCTGGAACTAAGAGGCTACTACACTGTCTTTCTCCTTCTCACGCCAGCTTCTAGAAGAAGAAAGCCACACTTGAGTTCTTCATTTTCTCACTCCATTCATTCTCCAACCTAGCCTCGCTTCCACTACAGTTCTGAAATGTTTTTCACTGGGATGGCTAAAACCTGCCTGCTTAAATATCTCCCATGTCATACCCTGCACACGCTCCATTTCTTCATTTACACGTGCTCCAAATGAGCATTGCATTTAGCCACAACCCAAGTTTGCCTACCTGGGGCCTTGCAGACAAATGGATCTTCAATTCTTGAATCATCTTGCTAGACTGGGTTGTGGAATTGTGTGTAATATTGCTCTCCTTTTATATTTGAATTACAAAAGTGCTTTCCAGATTTCAAACGCTGTCACCTACGTGATGTAATTTTATCTTGGGTAACAGGAACATGATGAAGTTGCTTTATCAAAACAATTTCATGGCTATTGCAATTCTGCATTTTGGGGAAGGAGCAGAATGTGTCATAGTGATTGATGGCCCTTTTCTTCAGGAAAATACCTTGAAAGGCCCTTTGGAAATAAAGGAGAGATGGGGGCACAGGACATGAGGAGAGCTGCACTGTTTCCTGTGCATTCACTGCACATGAAGTGAAGAGCATTGCCCTGGAGGCCTGCGAGGGGGAACTGGGGGATTAGATGTCCTAGACGGGAAGAAAGGTGAAGAGTCTCTAAAGAAAGAGGTGACCTGAACAAAGCTGGCAGAGATGGGGACCTAAGGGAAAAATAGTCCTTTAGTAATTCCTGTTAAGGACTCCAGGACATTGTGTGTCACATTCAGTTTTAAGTTATTTCTAGACTTA
>NW_007791178.1:0-1893 GCF_000696425.1 Galeopterus variegatus
GAGATAAACTTGGTAATGGAAGCCATATATGACAGCATATCGGCATAGAGGGAGCGGAGTCCCTGACACCATGGAGCACTGCTATGGGTCAATTGTGTCCTCTCAAGGTTCAGGTACTGGAAACTTGATCCATTCATGGAGTAATGGGTTGATTGTTTAATGGGTTTAATGGATTGATGGTTTAATGGATTGATCCATTCATGGAGTAATGGGCTGATGGTTTAATGGGTTGTTATGGGAATGGTTCTGATGGCTTTATAAGGAGAGTGAGTGAGAAGGTTAGCTCTTTTGCTAACATGTGAAAGAGGGTTTCACATTCTTGACATGTGAAACCTTCGTCACTGCGGGACTCTGTAAGGAGTCACCACCAAGAAGAAGGTCCTCACCTGATGCACCCCCTGGACTGTGGCCTTCCCAGCCTCTGAAACTAAAAGAAATAAATTTCATTCCTTTATAAATTGCCCAGCTTTGCATATTTAGTTATAAGCAACAGAAACAGACTAATGAAAGCCTCATGCCTACTCTGGGTTGCATACTCTGGACTTCTCAGATGTGTAAGAGAAATTCCTTATTCCTTTATAAATTGCCCAGCTTTGCATATTTAGTTATAAGCAACAGAAACAGACTAATGCAAGCCTCATGCCTACTCTGGGTTGCATACTCTGGACTTCTCAGATGTGTAAGAGAAATTCCTGTTTTTAAGTTCCTTTTAATTTTGATTTTCAGGTTTCTCCTTATCCTAAGTAATACTGCTTCCCTTTTGTGTTTTCCCATGAGTGCAGCTGGCTTCTTGAGACCTCTCTACTGTTAATGCTCATGGACTCCTTGAGACCCAGCTCGGGCAGCCCCACCTCCGTGCATCCTCTGTGGGCACCTTCCAGGCAGCTTCTCCATCCTGTCACCCATGCTTAAGGCTAAGCTAGGTCACTTTTTTTTTCTTTTCATGGTCCCCATAGCATCACACTTCTCTGTCTACTTTAGCTTCTGTTATGTGGCATTGCAATTGTTCATCTGCTTAGTTCTCTCAGCTGTGAGCTCCTTAAGGTAAGGTCATTGCTCATTCATCTGTGCACCTCCCATAGCTGGTTCAGTATCGGCATATAGTACGTGCTCAGATTGCTTGTTGAATTGAATTGACTTCATCTCCAACAAAGGTGTGATGAAACCATGTAAACAGGTGTCAGTGATCTGTTGGGTTTACCCTTGGTCTCCTGCTCCTGTGTACCTTGGTGAAAGGCACCTCTTGTCTCAGGCTGATGGGTCATACTTGTTGACGGAGATTTGCCTGCTCTCAGACCTTTCTGGGCATTGCTTAGGTTTTAGAGTATTTTCCTGCTGGGTTGCAAGATGAATTCAAAGGAAGGAAAGAGAGGAAGCCACACAGTCAGTGGAAAGCAGAGTGCTCCAGGGGCTGCCAGCCCTCAGAGTTTTTCCTTCTCATACAACTGCTCCTCTTCAACTGACTTCAAACCTGATGAGGTTTGAAACTTCAGACATGTTTACCCCCTCCCCCTTTCCCCCTTATCTAGAGTCTCTAAGGCATATCTATTTACCCTCCAAAAATGCCCCAAGTGTTTCTCCTCTTCTCTATTGTCTAGGTCAGGCCTTGGAGATATCTCCTAATTGGATCTCCTGCTCCTAATCTCTCTCTTACCTCACACCATCTTTCCTGCGGTCCCCAGGGAGATCATTCTTAAACAAAGGCTCCTTTCCAAAGTTGCAGGTGCTTCCTTTTATCACACAACTAAATTCAAGTTCTTAGGATGGTCCTCAAGCTCCCCACAGATCTGGCCTGGATCTACTTTTGAGGCCTCCTGACTCACTCCACTCTGAAGCCGCAGCCAAAGCAAATCGCCCCGTGCCGTGTCCATCCCATGCACTGGCTGCTGTCTT
>NW_007791179.1:0-1892 GCF_000696425.1 Galeopterus variegatus
TAGGGGTGCTAAAGAGCACAGAATGTTCTTGAATATGTCTGGTGCATGTGAAGGGATTTGACCAATGAACATTCTCCAAAAAGAAGACCAACTGAACATGTGGAAGACTATGTTACATAACTGGGAACCACCCCATTAGTTGAATATTCATTAGATAGTGAAACTATAAAAGCTGAATCCCAGCAGAAGGCAGGGCTGCTGCTCACTTTCCTGGGACCAACCCACACTTGACCAGCTGAGATGTGTCTGCTTTCTTTCTATTCCAAACTCTCAGCAAGCGGCTGCTCACTCTCTTGAGCCAGCCTGCACTCTGTACTAAACTTAAAGTGTGTATTTCTCTTAGTTTTGTATTAAACTTCATGTGGGCCCTGCTCAGTCTCTGGAGCTATGCCACACTCTCTCTGTGAAATCTGTCTCTTACTCGTTATATTAAACCTGTTCGCACTTTCTATTGTGACTCCACTCTTGATTTCTTTCCTGTGGCAGAGTCAGGAACCTAGTAAGAGGACAGGGTGGGTTGAGGCCGACTATCAGGGCCCCCAGACCCTTACTCCAGCATCTAATGTCCTTAAGTTTCATCCATGTTATAGCATGTGTCCAAATTTCCCTCCTTTTTAAGGCTGAATAATATCCCATTGAATGCATGTGCCACATTTTGTTTCTCCATTTGGGTAGCTTTTTTATTGAATTTTTTAGAAAATAAAAGTAATATATTCCCATAGTGAAAAGAATGAACAGTTCAGAAGCATGTAAAGTGAGAAGTGGATTTTGCTGCCCCTCCTCATTCCACTCATAGAAAGCCATTTCTGGTGAATCCCTGAAATTTTTGAGGCAGGTTATATCCATTTTTTACACATATACTGGTGACATACTCCTCACTAGTATTTCTCATATGTGAGTATGCATCAGAATCACATAGAGAATAGAATGTGTTAAAACACAGACTGCTGGGTCCCAGCCCCAGGATTTCTGCTGCAGTAGTTCTAAAGTGGCCGAAGATTCTGGGTTTCATATTCTTTTAAAGTTAAAAGGAGGTGGGTTGGGGGAAGAAGTTACTAAAACCAGCAAAGAGATGGACTACACAAGTTATCATCTATGATGTAAAGAAGTCTGATTAAATAAATCTGGGTCATTTAAGAACACTGTTTTCCAGAATGAAAATCACAAAGACTTATTACTGTGAAAAAGTTTGCTAGGTATGCTATTATTGCCAATTAATAAGAAAAAAAAGACAACATATCTCCTTTTGCTGAATAAAATAAACCTCTAATTTTGTCTATAAACTGATGTTCAGATCACACATAATTATCTCAGAATCCTTTGGGCTAACATTGAAGATTACAATAACAAAAAGTACTCAATTATGATTTTTAAAAGAATGATGCTTTAAAACTTACTAGTTAGACATTAGAACAGTTATCACATTTTTTTACAGTATCAGATTTGGCAAATTTGCATCAAGGTAATGTGGCAAAAAGTTTCATGTCATGTATGTACCATAACTAACCTATTGCCTATGAGAAGCATGTAAGATAATGTATATACAGCCATTGTTACAAGTTTATAATAAATTTTTCTATCTTGTTTTATATGTATGTTAAATAACATTCAAAAGAATTTTTTATTGATTGAGAAAAGGATACAAAATGCAAAATCCATAATTTTAAAAACGAAAACTGCCAACTGTACTTATAGTACTTATTATACTGGGTGTCTTTTTTGGGCTTTTAGATAGCTAATGAATGAATACATTAGATACTTTTGGGTTTTAGGTGGAATTTTACATAGCTTGCATTTTAAATCTTTGGTTCTTTGTTGTTTTAATTAACCCATAGCATCATTTTAATACGTGTTATAATACCAACCTCAAAAATGTGTGTATATATATATAT
>NW_007791180.1:0-1892 GCF_000696425.1 Galeopterus variegatus
TTTTTTTTTTTTTGAAATTGACCATCTATTAGTCCAAATGGAAACTTGGCTAAACCAGGCTGAAGGACAACTCATTTTGGGTTTTGTTGTTGTTGTTGTTGTTGTTTTGTTAATTTATTTTCTTAATTGAAACATAACTGATCATACATATTTGTGGAGTATCGAGTTGAATATCTCTACCTGTGTACAACGTGTGATCATCAAATCAGGATAATTAGCATGTTCGGTTGGTCAGAGGATGCTGTTATAATACCATGGTCAAGGACAACTCATTTTGTTGTGAGTGCTACTAAGAACAATAAACCTGCAGCCCTGCAAAAACTCATGCATTACCTTAACCTTGTGAAAGCTGTTTTAAATTAAACAAAGGCCACATTTTTCCATGAGGGTTATGTCCCCATGTAGGGTAGAGTTGACAGGATAAATACAGATTAGTTAATCATTATTTCCTGCCATGTCCAGGTTATCATTATCTGCTAGAATTTATTAACAAATTTATCAAGTTAGGTGTGCAAAAGAAAACCAAAAAAGAATGTGAGAAAATGGTATCATTAACCCATCAGCACTAGGGCATGGATTTCTACTAGTGGGTATGAATTTCCACGGCACTTACACATTTCATGCCAATCTCCCTAGTGCACACCCTCATGCATTTAGGAATTGACTGACTAAAATTAAAATATAATAGAAGGACACTGTTTCAGATGACTTCTGACCCAAGCTTTGGTATCATTACAAGGATCATATAACACTCTGAACATTTCAAATTTAACAAAGATTTCAACTTTCACAAACCTTTATTTCTCACTCCTATGAGGAAAGTCTTGTGTTAGAGCTCATCTTTAAACACAAACCTGACCATTTTCCTGACTTAACTACTCTCTAAGAGCTACCACCTACTGGAGAAGAGATAAGTGTGATAGGATTGGAAGAAAGAGACAAATACATTCTAAATGGGGGATCTTGGACAGTTTCTGAGAGGAGATGGGATAAGAAACATAGCCAAGACTTTTATAGAGATTGCTGCATTCATTCATTAGGTATTTAGCGTGTACTCCTGTGCTAGATACACGGAATACAGCAGGGAACAAAGTGGTCCAGGTCTCTTCATTCACAGAATTTAGAGTAAGGTGAGGGAGACAGTCCTTAATCAAATGATCTCACAAATATGTGTATAATTATGAACTTTTCACTATTTGGTTCCAGAGTTAAGACAGTGACCTAGTATCTGACCTAGTATAAAGGTGGGAAATGGGCAGTGACGGACCATGGAAGGCTTCCCTGAGAAGTGATTTTGGAGTAAGATCTGGAGAATGAGTGACAATTAGGCCACCAAGTGCAGCTAGGAGACAAGCTGGGGAGGGCACTGCTGGCAGAGACTGTGGTGGGGAGGTCTTGGAGGACAGTCAGCAGAGAGGAGGGGGCCTGTGTGGCTGGAGCACAGGGAGCTGGAACTAAGAGCAGTAGCAAAGAGATTGTGGGGTGTGTCCAAGGACAAAAGTACACTGCCCTGGCTGGAGAATGACAACATGTGTGGCAGGATACAGATTAATCTGGGAATAATGACTGGGGCCCTGAACCTTCTGGAAGAATATGCAAAGCAGGCTCAGAAGTTTGAACTGTATTCTCTAGGCAACAAGAAATCATTACCAACACATTGTGACTGGGTCAGACCTTTTAAAGGATGATTGTTCTAGAAGCAACGTTAAAATGGAGGTTGGCAAAGTGGGGGAGCAGGGAGAGCCCTGGGAGGAGGGATGATAACTAGTAGAAATTGTAATAGCCAAGTGAGAGAGAGCAAGATCCTGAACTAGGGCAGAGTGATCAAAAAGAACTGAATGCTGCAGAGACACTATACCGCAGAATCAGCAAATTTGATGGCTTATTGGATA
>NW_007791181.1:0-1892 GCF_000696425.1 Galeopterus variegatus
AGATTGAAACTAGACCCATATCTCTCACCATGTACTAAAATCAACTCAAAATGGATCAAAGTCTGCTAATTTGAACATTAATCGCATTTAAAACATAGCCTCACAAAAACATCTAGCCTGGTGTTTGAGCAACCCGGCACCATAGCCTGGCCAAGATGTCATAAAAAATTAACCCTCACAGTCTCTACATAAGGTGGGGAGTCCTGATAACATAGAGAGGGTACCAGATGACTCTTTGGCTCTAGGGAGGTGCAGACAGTGTAATGAAATGATGACACACTGGGAGAAGAGACAAGGTATTGAGGTCATTGGACAGCATGTTAGAAGCCCTCTGTACATGTTAAAATGATTCCTCTACTTTTGTTAGTCCCATTCCACTCTTCAGTCTGTTACTATCTTTTTCTTGATTCCTAACAACCCGCTCTGGGTTGGGAAATGTCACCATACTGTCCAACCAGGAATAATTTTCTGGGTCTATTTGGCTGCAAATTTGTGAAGAGTTATAAATTCTGAGTGGAGACATAAGAGTTTCTTCCTATACTCTAGAGCAGAGATGGGAAAGGGGGTAGAGTTTGAAGAAAGTACCAGAACATAAATTAGGTCTCTCCTAATACCCTCACTCATCTTAAAGATCATAGTTACCATAAGAGAGTTATCTCTTGGAAGTTGTGGAATTTACTGATAGGAAAATGTTGGATACATGTTGTAAAGTTCTTTTTAAATCTAAAGCATAAGGTTTTCCTTGCCAAAAAAAAAAAATAAAAGTTATTATGAGTAAAAACCTCACAAGGAAAGCCTTAGACTTTCTCCCATAATTTCCCTGAATTCCTAGTCTCTCTGAGCAGAGATGTAAAGCGGCTGAGGAAGTGACTGACCCCCGCCAGCAGCATAGAAGAGAAGATACTGTCAGTCTCTTGGCTTCAAGAGCTTTTCCTGCCAAGATAATATGGTGCTGGCCACCAGTAAGTGATGAGTTGGTCCAGATAAGTCTCCCAAGCACAGGTGAACTACTTTTATGGTGGTACCTGGATACTGAGGGCAAAGTTGCTAGATCTAACAAGTGCAAAACACAGGCATATTTGACACCAGCAGGCACAACCTGACATCCGTTTTGTAGGCAGTCCCATCTGTCTGTCTAAGATTACTGCAACAGATGCAACCTGTAGTCCTCCTTTAAAGGGGACAGGCCTCAGGGTGAGGAAGAAATATCCCAAGCCATTGCTTTTTATGGTTCTGGCATGTCTGAGATGATTTTCAGTAAATCCAACCCGAGCCATCATAGGATATAACCTTCTTGTTTAAAAAAAATAGTCTTGCACTCTAATTTTTAAAAATGCTTCTGGTATATCGAGCAAAAAGACCTGCTTTAGGAGAAGCTAGAAGTTTGATAAAACTAGAATATATTTTAGCATGAGTATGACCAGAGGCAGAGCAGGGAGGCACGTAACTACAGTTTAGATATTAATAATTTTTTAATACAAATGATCGCAAATGACATTTATTACTTTTGTAACATTTTTGTTTTTAAGGAACGTATAATATCAGAAAACAAAACGAAACAACAGTCCTGCATTCAGCTATTTATCAGCTGGGAGGATTTCTTACATGGCGTGGAAGGATATTTAATTTTCCTCTTCTCCCATTGACCATCCCTTGTAGTGGTCACCATGGTTGTGGGAGCTTCTCCCGGAAGGCCGTGGTGACCATTTGGCCGCCCACCTCCCACCCACCCTCACAGCTCTGAGAGTGACCACCCACACTTTTTAGAAGAGTAGAGGAGTCACTTTGGCTTTTGAAAATGGTTGTCACTTTTCCTACTTTCTAAAATAATTGTTTATTATGAAGAATTTGTAAACTACAGAAAAGAACAAGAAAAAAAAATCCTTCACAAT
>NW_007791182.1:0-1892 GCF_000696425.1 Galeopterus variegatus
TTCTTCTGGGCATGTATCGGAGAGAAATGAAATCACTATCTCAAGGAGACGCCTGCACCCCGTGTTCACTGCAGCTTTATTCATAATAGCCAAGACATGGGAATAATCTAAGTGTCTGCTGAAAGATGAATGGATAAACAAAATGTGGTGTATATACATAATGAAATTTTATTCAGCCCTGAAAAAGAAGGAAATCTTGCCATTCGTGACACCATGAATGAATTTGGAGGGCATGATGCTATGTAAAATAAGCCAGACAGAGAGGACAAATACTGTATGACCTCACTTACACATAAAATATACAAACATTGAACTCATACAAACATTGCCAGAGACTGAGGAGTGGGGGAAGTGAGGAGATGACAGTCAAAGAATACAAACTTTCAGTTATTAGATGAATAATTTCTGGGGATCTAATGTACTTGAAAATCACTATGAGAGTAGATCTTAAGTGTTCTCACCACGCACACAAAAAATGGGCACTATGCGAGGTAAGGGATGTGCTGACCAACTCGTCTGTGGTAATCATTTCACAATGCATATTGAATTACTTTGTAATTTGATAAAATATATACCATTTTATTTGTCAATTAAATCTCAATAAAGCTGAGGAGAAAGAAAAAAACAGTAAAAATAAAATAAATTCAAGTTGCTTTATTACCATCTATGAAAGCTTTGACCAATGCCCAATATTGCAATGCTAGAATAATTAGAACAAAATTTTTCCACTAGAAATGAATCAATAATTGAAGTTCTGATATGCAGCATGCACTAATCCTGGGTTTTAAATTCCCTAATGGGTTTCATAGCAATGCAATTTGGCAAAGAGAGCAAAATCCTCACATGACAGATAAAGGTAATTAGAGATGCAGAACAAATTCTTTGTAAATGCCCTGCGTGCAATTCGGACACTGTAGTTCCTTCTTCAGAAATGGGAAACACGAGAAGGGAAGAAATGTAACAAATCAAAAGAAAAAGGGAAAATCGAACTATATGAATCACTGAGGGATTCTGGGCTTGAGAGTTATTAGAATTCCTTCTAGCTATTTTGACTTTCCAAAATCTCCTCCAAAACTGGCCAACTTACAATTAAGAAATCTCTCCATTCAGAAACAGCCTAACTTCAATTAGGTTAGCAAATTGATGGTCAGGAACTCAAAGAAAACCAGTGGATGAACGTTTTAGGGAAAATGTATCCTTTTTGACATGGCTGTAAAAATCTCTTTTCATAACTAACAGCAATACTGCATGGAATTCCATATTTCTCTTCAGCATTTGAAGAATAGATCTGGCTTATATCAAAAATAAGTTCCTGGTTAGACCTCAAACTGAACCTCATCTTTGCAGCAAATGTGTCACTCTAAGCTACACTTACACTAGTTAGGTGAAAAGCCACAACATAAGAGACAGGAATGGAGGAAAGGGAATTTAGAACCATGGACTACCAGAGGTGAAATGTCCTTAAAGGTCACATAATCCATGGCCCACCTCGGTTTAATCATAAAGAAACAGAGCCCCAAGAAGTAACCCAAGTATCTAAAAGTCAACCATTACATACAGGTAAAGTTGGGTCCAGAACCAAATCTTCAGTTTCCCAGCTCAATGTCTTTTCCACTTCAAAAGAGGGCCTGTTTTCTACAAGCAGCTCCAGAGGCCCATGGATATGCTGGATTTCCAGTACAAATGATCCTCCAACTACCAAGGACATCACATGAACTTAGTGAAGACGTTCCCTTTATGGTATTCTCTTAGAATAGTTGGTTGGTTGACTTGTACAATAATAAAGTAATCATTTCAAATTCCTTTTCTCTATTTGCTCCCAGCTTAGAACAGTCATTCTGAGCAGGTAAGTTTTCACTCGGGGTACTACTGAGCATTGGTTTTGGGTTTTA
>NW_007791183.1:0-1892 GCF_000696425.1 Galeopterus variegatus
AAAAAAAAAATGAAGTTACTCATAACAGACTTTATTGAAATAATGTGCATTTACATCAAGAGTTGATCAAGATTTCTTATTTTGAAAATTAGTATTTAGTTACTTACATAGAACTCATTGCCATGGAAGGTAATAACACCATTTTAACAGAACAGGAGTGAATATTTGTAGAGAAATAATAAAGGTTTCATTTATTGCATGTTTTATGATTATGTGTGTTGGTAAAAAGAAATTGAATATGTTTGCCCCACGTAGAAAAGATGTTAAAGCAATGAGAAAAAAAGATGTATTTCTGATCCAAGCTGATCAGAAGGTGTATTGTAGGAGCAGACTTTCACTTACATGTCTCCAAATAACAATTGAACTCTGGTAGTAAGAATGGCTGCTTCATCTGAATTTCATGATGGCTTTCTGTTCATTGCTACTTAAAGAAATCATGTTAAGTGCAGCAAATCCCCCAAACATTGGAAAATGAAGTATTGAAAAACTCCATTATTATATTCCTATAGATGAACCTTCATGAGTAGTAGAAATATAAAGGATCGTTCTATGAGTGTGTGATGAGGTAGTGGGGGGGGGGAGGGTCACTCTGATTAAACTGCTTAACTTTCATTTACCAGACACACAATAACTCTTAACTGGCATTTTTTCAGAGACTCGGCTAACGGAGGTACTGCATTCAAAGGCTATCATTATTAAAAACGAACAATTGAAAATAATTTGTAATGAAAATTCAAAACTACTTGATAGAAATAAATGTGAGCACTCTGATAAAAGCTAAGCCTTTTTAAAGATTGAAGCTTGGTTTGTTGTTATGCATTTTATAAAACCATAATGCAATTTTTAAAACTTTTCTAAACAAACACTGTCTAATTCAGTTTTTAAAATTATATATTTGCTTGGACTGTTTCTGAATTCCATCTAGACAAATTTTACTCTTAGCATAAATTAGAAAATATGAAACTATTCTGGCAATCAGGAGGAACTTTAGAGACTTCTAGATCAATCATAAATGAAATCGTGCCCTCTGACCTCAGATTCTCGGTGAGGGGATGAGTATGAGTACTGGGTTGTGAAAACTTCAGTGAGCAGATGGTAAGATCCAAAAAGCAGATTGGGGGCCAGCCCCGTGGCACACTCGGGAGAGTGCAGCGACGCTCCCGCCGCGGGTTTGGATCCTATATAGGAATGGCCGGTGCGCTCACTGCCTGAGCACAGTGTGGGCGACCACACCAAGGGTTGTGATCCCCTTACCGGTCACGAAAAAGACAAAAAAATAAAATAAAAAAATAAAAATAAAAATAAAAAATAAAAGGCAGATTGGAAGGGAGACTGGCATGAATTTGGACATGTGAAGAAACGCAGGAAAGTTCATCAAGGCTGGACTGCCATAGTTACTGCTTTTGTAAATATGAGGTTGTCAAACTTTATTCATTAGTCAAGCCAGGAATTTAGGTATAATGATCTCAGGACTTTTGTTGACTAAATATATGTTTGATGTATGAAGAAACTATTTAAACATTATATACGTTAATAAGCAAACTAAAGTCATAGGCATCAATATACTTTCTACAAATAGTCCTATTAACTATAATGACATTTAGTTGGTAGTGTAATTACATATGCTGGTCCTACTGATCATTTAGAAATCTTGTCCAGTTTAGAGGTTTTATGGGTGTATATATTAGTTTCCTATTGCTGCTATAATAAATTACCATAAACTTAATGGCTTAAAACAACACACATTTATTATCTGGAACTCAGAAATCCAAAATGGCTTTCACTGGGCTAAAATCAGGGTGTCAGCAGGGCTGCGTTCATTCTGGAGGCTCTAAGGGGTGGGAGGGGGGTTGATCCTTTTTCTTGTCTTTTCTAGCTTCTTAAGGCCACTT
>NW_007791184.1:0-1892 GCF_000696425.1 Galeopterus variegatus
AAATTTATTGCTCATAGTTTCAGAGGCTGGGACGTCCAAAGTCCAGGGAACACATCTGTTGAGGGTCTTGGTGGTGACTTCAGTGATGCAGGGTATTGCATTGTGAAATGGTGGAGCTGAGAGAGCAAGAGGACAACTTCCACATTCACTCTCTTTTTAAAACCCTCAGAACCATGCCCCTGACCACCATTATTAATCCATTCACTACTGCACGGTCCTACAATCCAATCACCTCTTCAAGGCTCCACTTTTCAGTTACATAATAGGATTTCCCCCCCCTCTTAACAGTCACAGTGGGGGCTAAGTTTCTAATACATAAAATTTGGGGAACACAATTCAAGCTTCAGGGAGTTTTGGGGGGCCAATTCAGTCCACTACAGGTGGTTCTGGTAAGATGTGTATTGCAGGTTCTGTGCGCATATCTTTAATTCATGTAAGCGGTGTTGTGTTACACAGTGTGTCCTCATTTTTCCACTCAGCGCTGTGTTTCACAGATCATCCATGTTGCCATGTGAACATCGGCCCCTTGCTTCTAACTAGTGCACAGGGCTCCGTCGGTGAGTCCACCACATTTTTCTTCGTTTAAAAAAAGAAGTTTCCTTGAGTGGTATTATGTTTTGAGCTTGGCATATTTGGGAATGTGTATCTTTTGCCCTTACAAAGGACAGGCAAGTTTGCTGAGTGTAAGAAATCACAATTTTTTTCTTTCTAAACTGTAGCTATTCATTTAAAAAAAAAATTGTAAATTTGCATTTAATTAGTTTCTTTTTAAAAATGAAGATATAATTTACCCTTTTTAGTGTACAGTTCTGTGAGTTTTGAAAACATATATTGCATAACCATCTCCGCAATCAAGACATAGAACAGCATAGAAAGTTTAATTACTCCTGAAATTCCCTTATGCCCCTTGGTAGTCAGTCCCTCTTCTCAACCCAGCCCTTGAAATCACTAATCAATTTTCTTTCCTACAGCTGTGCCTATTCTGGGATGTCATATGAGGGTACTTCAGAAAGTTTATGGAAAAATGGAATTAAAAGATAATACAGAGCTGGCCAGTTAGCTCAGTTCGTTAGAGTATGTGCTGATAACACCAAGTTCCAGGGTTCAATCTCTGTACTGGCCAGCCACCCAGTGTTAGGACATTTGTCTACCATTTTAAAAAGTAAAAAATAAAAATAATACACATCTCTCCATGAACCTTTTGAAGACCCCTCATATAAATGGAATCATACAGTATGTGGATTTTTGGGTATAACATTTTTTCTCTGTTCCTTTGTAGATAACTAAATATTTTTTCTGCCTGAACCATTATAATAATTTAAATTATTTTTTGTCATTGTAATAAAGTTTTTTTTAATGCAGCATATTTCAATGTGTAGGTCTCTTGTTGATATTTGCCTGGAACACAGTGAGCTCCTTGGGTCTGTGTACTTACCAGCTGTTTATTACTTGACATGATATTACTGATGTTCACAACGTCTCCTTTCCAATCTGTAACCTCTCTTATGGCTGGCTCACTGTCTTGTCTTTATGTCCTTGCCTATGAGGGAAGATGTGCAAATGGCCAACAGACACATGAAAAAATGCTCAGCATCAGGGAAATGCAAATCAAAACCACACTGCAATATAATCTTACCCCAATTAGACTGGCCATTATCAAAAAGACAGAGAATAACAAATGCTGGTGAGGATGTGCAGAAAGGGGAACCCCTCCTACACTGTTGGTGGGACTGTAAAATAGTACAGCCATTATGGAAAACAGTATGGAGGCTCCTCAAGCAACTATGGGTAGAACTGCCATATGATCTAGGAATCCCACTGCTGCGTATAGACCCAAAGGAATGGAAATCATCATGTTGAAAGGATACCTGCACTCCCATGTTTATCACAGC
>NW_007791185.1:0-234 GCF_000696425.1 Galeopterus variegatus
ATGTAACTGGGCGAGAATATCTCTTTTAATAGAGGGACGGGACATTGAGGCATGACAAAAATGAGTGGGAGAAAGGAGATGAAACACTTTTAATGTGGCAAGTTAGTGGAGGCATTCTGCGGGGGTATGTATGTTTTTTCCTACCCCGACTATAGGAGAAATGTTAAGTGTGTTTGGGCCCTGAAACTCCTTTAAGACCGAGAAAGTGGCTCCTGTGTCTAGGAGGAAGGAGAC
>NW_007791185.1:1234-1891 GCF_000696425.1 Galeopterus variegatus
CCTGGGCTCGCTTTTTGTGATGGTCATGGTCGGGAAGGACCCAGGGCCCTGTCAGTCTTTTTCCTCTTCAGTCAGTCCCACCAGAGGTATTTGAGGTGTCCGGGATGGCTGGGGCCCGTTAGGCCAGTCTGAGCCCCAATGTCCCATTTTGTGGCACTTAGGACACGGCTTGGTGGGCTTTCTGGGTGATGGGCAGTTCTTTGACCAATGACCTTCTTTGTCACACTTGAAGCAAGCGCCAGGGGGAGTTTTGGAGGTGGAGGGCCCGGAAGGGCGCTTAGAAGGCTGAGTAATCATTTTGGCCAGCATTTGGAGGTTGGCCAGATCAGCCTTTTGTTTGCGCCGTTCCTTTTCCAGTTCTTGTTCCCCCTCCCTATTATGAAAGACCTTGAAGGCAACTGATAAAATTTCAGTCTGGGGAGTAACAGGGCCCTGTTCCAGTTTTTAGCTTAGCCTTGATGTCTGGGTAGGATTGAGCCAAAAAGTATGTCATGATGTGTGAGACTATGCCTGAAGGACCCATTGGAATTTTTTAATGTAAGTAGAGGGGTCGGTGGTGAAGGACCCTAATCTCTTAGAAGAAACAAGGGAGGAGGAGGCATGAGGGAGAACAGGCTGACTAGGTGGCCCCTCACCCCGCGGCGGTTGCCCTGGAGA
>NW_007791186.1:0-761 GCF_000696425.1 Galeopterus variegatus
AAGGAGGGAGAGAGGAAGGAAGGAAGGAAGGAAGGAAGGAAGGAAGGAAGGAAGGAAGGAAGGAAGGAAGGAAGGAAGGAAGGAAGGAAGGAAGCAAAGAAACAAAGAAGCAAAGAAGCAAAGAAAGAAGACCGTAACAAGAACATTGAACTTTCAGGAGAAAACAAACCGTAAGGATACTAGAGATGGGGTAAGGCAGGAAGGGGACTGGGGAGTGATAAATCAGGTAAAGGGCATAAGGAAAAATTATGGTTTGTAATAATGAATATGTTAATAATAAAAAATAAATAAAAATACCCCCCTCCCCACATACACATACTAAAAAATTATCTATGTGGCAGTTTCTGTAATATAGTAGGGAATAAGACTTATGTTATATTTACCTTCCTGGAGCACACAGTCTAAAAGCTATTAAAAGAGAAAAAAACAAAAGACAGTATCTTGGGCTGATCAAAAAATAATACACTAGTCTGGAAACTGCTATGAAAATACATTTTTATTTTTGTTTTCTCCATGTTACCCACAGATCTCAAGAGTTCTGGACCATTCTCACTCTTCCGTGGTGAAGAGTAGATGTGGCAGCCATAGACCACTTTGAGGTCAGTATTACAGAGCCCAGGGACAGGGGACATTCATATGAAGGGAAGTGACTAGTTACCGGGTGGCTCCTTATGTGATCCTAGTATTTTATATCCTTTAATTTGCTCATAAGAATATCTTTTTTGATTCAATTTAAAACCTGTCATTTGAGTCATTGGTAC
>NW_007791187.1:0-1891 GCF_000696425.1 Galeopterus variegatus
CAATGCTCCAGAAAGGCAGCTTTAAGTTCTTACTCAGGTTCTATAAATCTTTCAGCAGCCAATTAGCAACTACCACCACTTGTACTGGTACACAGTAGTAGCAATCTTTGCAGCTGCTGGTGACTAGAAAGCATCATTAGTTCTGTGGAGAATAAAACTTGCTCTCTTCATCAGAGGGAGAACTGCCTTCTAATTTTGTAACTTGTACGGTGTGGCATTTCCCCGCTTCTCTGACTGAAAATCAACATGTATTTGTTCCTACTCTGCACAAGCTGCTTGAATACTGAAACTGCTGTCTACTTTGTCCACTGCTGTATCCCATAGAACACACTAATTATTTGTGGAGCAAACTGTCCTAGAGGTGCTTTCACATTATCTCATTTAAGCCTCAGAACAACCTGGGATTAGTTATTATCTTCATTTTACTGAAACTCAGAAAAATTAAGTGACTTTTCCAAGGTCACTTGGTACTCTCCAATAATTCAGACAACAAATATCCAAGCAGCATATCTGCCAGGGTCAGAAAATTAGGTTACTTATCGTGTTTGGCTAACATTTATTGAATACTCTGAGCACTTAATGTTTTCATCACATTTAAGAGGTAGTTAACTTATTATTACCATCCCTACTTTACAGATGATGAAACTGAGATCTGGATAGGTTGAGTGACTTAAAAATCACACAGGTAAGGGGCAAGACCGAAACTCAAACAGAGGTCAAGTTCAGAGCCCACATTCTAAACTCTAACCTCCTACTGCTTCATCCTAAGGACAAGAAACAACCATTACCCCAAAATGATCAGAACTTAAAATAAAAACAGAGTGTTAAAGTGTTACAGCTTTAGGACTAATGAAAGGTCAATAAAACAAATATGGTAGTAGTAGTAAATCACAGGGCAGAACTACATTTCGCCTTTCCTTAATATATAAAAAAAAAGGATCTTAGTGTTAAGACAATAGCTCAGGAAGGACATCAACACTGACAGTGATCCTGTCCTCAACAGTGTTCCTCTCAAGAAAGTACACCAAAATGCTACTGAGTGACATTTCTATGGGAATAACCCTGAATCCGTTCTAGTTTATAAAATAGTCTACAAACTTTGGTACTTTAAAGTGATAATTAGTTAACAACTTGCTTCCCACAGCTGGAATTCACACACCAGTATGCTGCACACTACCCTGGAGAACCGCTGCACCACACCTCAAAGGCCTTTATGCTTTACAAAGCACTTCACACACTTAAAAAAAATACTCCTTACAGTGCTGTGAGATGGGAGAAAATATCCCTTTAGAGCCAAGGAACTTTACTAGTTTGGAAGGGTATCACAAAATCAGTAGTAGTACCCTGAGTGGCTCAAGGTAAATTCTATTTTCATGCTACCAATAAAGTCCAGTACAATATATATATATAATCTATAATTTATATATATATATTATATATAATTATATATAATCTATAATTATTAACCTGCATAATTTATATATCTTGTAATTATTTTATAGCTTATAAATTATACTAAAATAATTATTTTACTATAATTTATATATTTATAATTATTAATAATTTATACAATTTACATATAAAACTATATGCATTTTATATAAATATACATTAAGTATAACATATATAAAAAATAATCACTTAGGGCTAAAACACTGAAGAGCATAGGTTAATGTTATTTAAATATCACATAATCATTTCTTAATATTTCATATCATTTCAAGTATAAATTGAGCTTATTGTACCCCCCAAAAAAATGAACACCATCACAACACATTTTAAGCTGTGAACACTTCCACCAAACGATTAGGTTTAATTGGTCATCAGTGCTTTAGGCCTCTTGGAAGGAAGCCTTGTTTGCAGTATGGATGGACGTTCACTGCACTGCACC
>NW_007791188.1:0-1891 GCF_000696425.1 Galeopterus variegatus
CTTAATAGCTAAACACAACACCATACATTTCTGGCTTGGCTAAGTTGGATAAAACATATTTACAAAATTGGTGAAAACTCTTACCCGTGGCTGGAGAGACGTTCTGGGTGTATACAAGGTAGAAGGGTTAAGCCTTAAAAAAAAAGAAAGAAAGAAAAAACAAAACCTCCTCTTTAAAAGAAACTCCTTAAATATGATGCATTACAAACACATTTTGATGAGGGATATAGAAATGACATAAGAATCCTAACAGTGCAGATGCAGCAGGTCGAAGTACGAAAATACCATTAGTTAACAAAATACATATATTATGGTATTGTATGTAATTCACACTCTGGATATTTAAGTAAATACTGCAGAAGATTATAATAGTAAATGTAGTTTTCTTTAAAAAAATACATATGTGAATAGAATCTTCTAATTTTTAGAGGAGATTTGAATCTCCACATGGGCAAGGATGCCAAGGAGTTGAAAGTTACACAGTGCTAGCAAGGGGCAATAAATCTGGAAGCATTACCTCAAATATTGTGCCCTACCAACAATAGATAAAGAGCCGTACATTAGCCCTGCACTCCAACACTGTCTCCTTATTTAACACTCAAATCGTTGACTGGGATATGAACTTTAGAATATTATGCAGATCAGGTAGAAGTGTGCTGAATCTTCTGTAATAAAGTATCTGTTCTTGCCCTCAGTATTGCTGGCACGAAGAGGTTACAAACGTGTTTAGGATTAGAATTGGGATAAAGGAAGCAAAGAAAGAGAAATGAACAATAAAGAGAAAGCAAAGAGATAGACAAGATAATGTAAAAACACAGACCATACAAATGCTGATGGTAGTGTGATTTAGGTTGAGTGTAAAAAGGATCATTATTTAGGGTATTGAACATGGAAATGTGGATTTAAAAAAAAAGAGATTTATGCCATGCACAGGGGTAGATGTGGGCACCCCTGGCTCCCTGATACCTAAACTTACAACAAATCAAAATAAACAATAAAAATTCTATCTATTTCTACGTCTATATCTAAAAAACTCTATACTGTCTACAGGGTATAGTTAGACGCTAGTTCCAATGACACAAATTAATTGAAAGTAAAAGGATGAAAAAAAAGATATTCTATGTAAATAGTAACCAAAAGAGATCAGGGATGGCTCTACTAATATCAAATGAAATAGTCTTTAATCACAAAAGTTTACATGAGGCAATGAAGGACATTATCTGTTAAGAAGTTTCACTATAGTAAGAAGGTGTAACAATTATAAACATTTAGGCACTTAACGATAGACTATCAAAATATAGAAAGCAAAACTGACAGATTTGATGGGAGAAATAGATAGTTTTACAATAATAGTTAGAAATTTCAATACCCCATTCTCAATAATGAATAAAATAACCAGACAGAAGATCAGTAGGTAAATAGAAGATTAAACAGCACAGTAAACAATCTAGAGCAAATAGATGTACACAGAACACTCTAGCCAACAACATACACATTCTCCTCACGTGCACATAGGATATTTTCTAGGATATATGATATATTAGGCCACAATTATCTAAATAAATAACAGATATCATACAAAGTACCTTCTCTGACCACACAGGATGAAGTTATAAATCATTATCAGAAGCAAAACTGGAAAAGTTGCACATTTGTGGAAATCAAACAGCATACCCTGAAACAACTAATGGATCAAAGAAGAAATTACAGAGAAATTAGAAAATACTTAGAGAACACACAGATACTAAAACTTGTAGGATGCAGTGAAAATAGTGCTAGGAAGGAAATTTATAGCTATAAATGTTTACATTAAAAAGCAAGAAAGATCTCGAAGATGGTGACGGGTCTGGAGCGGCCGTGCCAGGAGACAGCGCGATCCTGAGAGCTGTGC
>NW_007791189.1:0-1891 GCF_000696425.1 Galeopterus variegatus
TCCCTTGCCTAATTATTGCGCTGCAGATAAAGCAGGACTCACTGACGTCTGACAGTAAAAAATGAAATGATCCAACATGCTGTTTCTTTACAGTGACAAAGAATGAAAACAAGCAGCCACTTACTGCCTCCAGACCCAGCATTGTCAATTTAAGGACAAAAAAGAACTATAATGTTGTGGCAACTATGTTATAAAATGCAAGTAGAAAATTAGAAATTTGTGCTTGGAAAAATAATCATGAAGATGCATAAAGTGAAGTTATGCCTCTCAAGATTGGCTAATGAGCAATCAGTGAACAAGATACATGCCAGGGGAGAAATTGTTCACACCCTAATGTTTGCATAGTGTTCCAAATGCCTCAGCAAATCTGATTTAACCTCAATCATAGCCTTTCAGATGTAGAAAAATCTGCTGCAAAATTTAGGTTGAAATGCAAGCTAAGAGTGTGACTGATATTTTTAGAATCTAAATACCACCACAACTTACATAAACATACATATTTTGCTTTATATTCGTATAATACTTAATAGCATAGATACTTTGTGATTACTGCAATATTTCTTTCATAATTTTCTCACAATTTTAACTATGATATTCATGCTATGCAAGTGAACTTTCCTATATGTAAATCATGTAATAATAGACATATTGCAAGGTCACCACCAGAGAATCAATGGATATTGATTAAGAGTGTTTACAAATCCATTTACAGTATTCTAGTATTTGGCCACACAGCCTAAATTATAATAGTCATATAAATACCATCTAGGCCAAGGATCTACATATAGCAATGCCTATTACTGTGCTTTTACTTGGTATATTATTAAAATGATAAAATGATTTGCTGAAAACAGCTAAACCTACACCATAAATATATACAGTGTGCAGCTTAATAAATGTTAATTTATATACAATTATAATCAACAAGCCTCAGTATTACACAAATATATTTTGATATTAATTTGCAGTTCCTCCTTCACGAGGAACTGGCATGAATTCCTAGTCAATACATTTAAGTCTCTGTTCTGTTCACTACTCCGGTTTGATATGTATTCTTTTCCCATATTCTGTTGGAGTGGAGCTCCTGCTCCCAGCGCCAATCGTGGAGCCACAGGTAATGCCTTTAATCCTGTTCGTGACACCAACTGTAAAGCTACTCGACCACGACTACACCAGTTGTGGTGCTCTTTTACCTGCTGGTAATCCTACACCGACTAGACTGATTGTCGAGCTAGGGCTGGGTCTGGAGCCCACAGACCCCCTCAAGACCGTTCACAGAGTGGGTCACAAACCATTCATATGCCAGCCTTCACATGCCAGGCTGGGTCCCCAGACCCCTTACACACCAGCCTGGCTCACCAGACCCCTCACATGCCAGGCTGGGTCACCAGACCCTTTACACGCAGGTCTATGGGCTAGGTAACCGGCCGAAAGGTCCTTGGAGCCATCGGTTGGAAAGCATGGCTGTGCGGGGCAGACGCCCAAGGCTGACACCTGCCTGCCTGTCTCATTTAAACTCTCTCTCTCTCTCTCTCTCTCTCTCTCTCTCTCTGCAGAATAACAAAAGAATAGCAACCAAAGTGAAAAGATACATTGGCACGCATGTGCCCTAACTCCACACACACACACACACACACACACACACACACACACACACACACACACACACAATTTGCTTATAAAGAATGCTGAGCCACACCAAACTGGACCCGAGATGAGAGCCCTGACTAAACTATTCTATTTTCCCAATAGCTGGTCTACTTTTTGTCCTATTCCCCCTGCTGCCTCCCTCTTCCTATCTGTCTCTGATGGGTTCTTTATCAGTTGAATCTCATTCTTATTTGTAGAAAGTCATTAGTCTTCATGAATTGATTTTTGTGAAGGTTTTCTT
>NW_007791190.1:0-1890 GCF_000696425.1 Galeopterus variegatus
ACTCAATCAGTTTATAGGCACATTAGGTCCCAAACATAAAAATGCATTATGAAAAATCCAAATACTTATATGTAATCCTTGAAATAATTCTTGTCAGTGATGTTTAGGGGGGAAAAGATTACAAAATATGTGTTGCATAAATCCTGTTTTTAAAAAACAGACCCAAGGGCTTCTGGTCAAGATGGCAGAATAGACAGTCCCCAGCGTCACTCTCTTTCATAAATCAACCAATTTACAACTATAAAAAAGCAACAACAGCTAAGTTGGGGCTGCTAGAGCTAAGGGGAAGAGAAGGAGAGACCTATGGAGTGCACAAAGGTGGGAGAAGCCACAATGAAAGAAAGAAAAATCCACTCCAATCATTTCGTGCCATGGCTGCTTTAAGGCTGGAGCTGCTGAGGGCACAGAGCAAGAGCTGGCAAAAGCTGCAGCTGTGCCCTTCAGATGAAGTTGCTTGGAGGCAGCGGGGGAGAACAGGGCCTTGGCAACCCCCAGGCCAGCAAGACCACTAATAGGGTTCCCATGGACCCACACAGAAGCAAGGAGCCACAACAACCATAAAAAAGGAGCCACTCAGAGGCTGGTGGGTCATCACAAAGGACCAGCACACAGCCCGTCCCATGGGAAGTGTTTGCAGCAGGGGTGGTGGGAGAGATGGGCCCACTAGGGGAACACTGGGGCACAGCAAGGACAGCTGATTGGCACCCCAATCAGCAAAGGACCACTCAGATGACACTGGTCAGGAATATAGAATTGCATGGGGTGCAGTTTGATGAAAAGACTCAGGCCTAGATCAGAGTTTCTACACAACCCAGGTGTACTGGGTCTCTGGAGAGCTGAAAGTACCTATAAAGTCAACCATTAAAACCTGAGCTGCACAAAAAGCCTTCCTTAGGGAATCAGCAGCAAAGCAGCAATTTAGCTAAACCACACACCTCAAGTACTGGTCCCCACAAAAACTGGTTCAGCACCACCCTGGGACCTGAGGTGTGGAGCCGGGGACTGGACCACCCCCACAACCAGGCACACCGCCAGCGCCAAGGACCATGCCAAAAACATCACCTCCATGTGAGTGGCTCACCACAGCCACCATAATACCACAACTGCTGTGAAAGCGGCTAGACACCACTACTGTGCACATGGTCAGCCACCCACTGGAGTGCACTGACAGAAGGAGAGTCACCAGCAGAGACCAAAGAAAAGAGGATGTCTCTCTCCACAAGGGCCATTCCAGAGTGACAGAAGAAGCATCAGCTGTACGTAATATTGGGAAACCTGAACACACCTCTCAGCAATGGACAGATTATCTAGGCAATAAATCAACAGAGTAACCATTACTCTTTCAGAAAGAGAGAAGAAATATAGGGTTATCAGAGATGGGAGGGGGGAGGGAGAGGGGGATAGGGAGAGATTGGACAAGGGGCATAAAGAATAAGTACAATTTGTTACAATATATATGCTAGTAATATTGATTTGAGCAACATATGTCAATGCTGAGCCCCAAAAATGTGTATAATCAAATATGATTCAATAAAAATTTTAAAATAATAAAATTAAAATTAAAATTAAAAAACAGACCCAAAACAAATAATAACAAAACTGTGCTTATACATGTACAGTTAAAATCTAATCATTCAAGGGAGATTAGGGAAGGGAGACGCAGAAATTTTAAAATGACATTAGTATTATCTGAATTTTGTTACAGTGAGTATGTATTGCTTTTGCAATAAAAAGTAAACAAAAAGAAATTAAAACTCATACTATACTTTCCTTCCTATACATATCTATGAAGGGGAAAAAACTTTAAAAAGCAGACTTTAAAATACTTGTTGGGCCGGCCCAGTGGCGCACTCGGTAGAGTGCGGCGCTTGGGAGCGCGGCGGCACTCCC
>NW_007791191.1:0-1890 GCF_000696425.1 Galeopterus variegatus
AACAAAGTTATTAACCCACTTCACTACAGTACCATTGTCACACCCCCAAATTTTAACATTGACTAAAAATGTTATCCAAATTTTTCCAATCATAACACAGATATTCTGTTAGCTGTCTGCTCTTCCAGGACCCAATGAAGATTTATGTACTACCTTTAGTTGTCATGTTCTTTTAGTCTCCTTTAATCTAGAATAATTCCTTTGCTTTTTAAAAACTTCATGTAATATGTATTATAAAAAAACTATTCATGGATTGCAAAATTTTTTTGCACCAAAATAAACTCGTAGTAACTTGTTATATCTGAACAGGTACTAAGAAGGATAAGGCAGCAGTTTGAAAAGAGCCCCTATCAGAGTGACATGAATTCTGCTGGAATTGAAGCAAGAACAAATATCAAATTTGTGGTGGAAAGCTGGGTGGAAGAATGGTGAAATCATTGATGCTTTACAAAATGTTTATAAGGGCAATACCCCCAAAGAAATCAGCAGTTTATAAATGAATAACTTGTTTTAAGAAGCGATGAATCAGTCAAAGGACCCAAATAATGATTATGTATTGTAATGATGAATAAGCTAACTAAACTGATCTAACCACCACACGTTGTACACAATTATTGAAAATCAATAATTTTACCCCATATGGATGTATAATTTTAAAAAAATAGATTAAATTTTTTATAAAAAGAAGGGACGAGATGATGCTGAAGATGAAGCCTGCAGTGGGAGAACACCCACATCAGTTTGAGAAGAAAAAATTAATTTTGTTTGTGCCCTAGTTGAAGGGGACTGTTGATTAACAGCAGAAACAATAGCCAACATCATCGACATCTCAATCGGTTCAGCTTATACAATTCTGTCTGAAAAATTACAGTTGAGCAAATTTTCTGCTCAGTGGGTCCCAAAACTGTTGTGCAACTCAGACAAGACAAGAGTTTTCAAGGGAAATTTTAAACGAGTGGAATCAAGATCCTGAAACACTTCTTCAAATAATTGTAGCAGGAGATGACACATGGCTTTACCAGTAGGATCCTGAGACAAAGCGCAGTAGGAGCCATGGTTACCAAGATGTGGAAGTGGTCCAGTCAAAGCAAAAGTGGACCAGTCAGGAGCAAAGGTCATGGCAACAGTTTTTGGGATGCTGGCAGTTTACTTGTTGACTTTCTGGAAGGCCAAAGAATAATAACATCTGTTTATTATGAGAGTTACAAGAGTGTTTTGAGAAAGTTAGCCAAAGCTTCACCAGAAAAACTCCCGGGAAATCTTCACCAGAGAGTTCTCCACCATGACAGTGATCCTGCTCATTCCTTTCGTCAAACAAGGGTAATTTTGTGAGAGTTTTGATGCGAAATCATTACGCATCCACCTTGTAGTCCTGATTTGGCTCTTTCTGACTTCTTTTTGTCTCCCAATCTTAAAAAATCTTTAAAGGGTGCCCATTTTTTTTAGCCAATAATATAAAAGAGACTGCACTGACATGGTTAAATTCTTGGGACCCTTAGTTCTTTATAGTTGGACCAAATGGCAGGTATCGTTGTTTACAAAAGTGTCTTGAACTTCATGGAGCTTATGTTGAGAAATAAAATTTATGTTTTTTATTTTTATCTTTCAATTCCATTTTTTCCATGAACTTTTTGAAATACACTCAGTATTAGTTATAATTACCTCAAACATTAGCAGCTAAAAGCAACCATAAACATTTATTAACTCACCATTTCTGTGGATTAGGAATTTGGGAATGGCTTAGCTATGCAGTTCTGGCTTGGCGTGTCTCATGAGATTGCGATCAGCAGGTCACCTGAGGATGCAGCCATCTGAAGGCTTGTTTGAGGCTGGATGATCCCTTCCAATATGGCTGACTCACATGGCTGACAGGTTCTGGCTGCTGGCAGG
>NW_007791192.1:0-1890 GCF_000696425.1 Galeopterus variegatus
CCCTCGGCGGGAGCGCTGCCGTGCTTCCCAAGCGGCGCACTGTAGCAGTGCGCCACCGGGCCGGCCCCTCACTGGCCACATTTCAAGCGCTCAATAGTCACGTGACTAGTTAGCTACAGCACAGTATAGCACAGATAGAGAATATTTCTATCATTGCACGAAGTTCTACTGGACAGTGTTGGTCTAAGTGGAAGAATTTGAGAAATAAAATTTTCTTTGATTTCTATGAGGAGTTCTTCATCCCTCTATAATTTACTGGATTAATATAATGGTTCTAAGGTTTTGATGTGCAAAAGAATCATCTGTAGAGCTTGTTTAAAATGGAGATCTTAGATCCCTTCCCACACTTTGATTCATCAGGTCTAGAGTAGTAACCAGGATATCTATATGTATAACAAGTAGCCTAGGGAATTCTGATGCTGGTAGGTGATTCAGGTACTACATTTTGAAAAATATTAAATTAGTGAGAAATCTGGGAATCTCCTTCTCCTGATTTCCCCCCCTTCATTCCTGACTTTCTTTTGTGTACCCAGCAATTCGTTGTGAGCATCATGTGTACCCAACTTGTACTCTCAGTTGGTGTTAAGTAGCAAACAGAAAATTCATTCATTTACCATTTCATCTTTTTAATGTATGTGTGTTTTGATTTGGCTGTGCCCTAAGAAAAGTAAACAAAAATGGTTATTTTAGTACATGTTGAGTATCCCTTATCCCAAAATGCTTGGGACCAGAACTATTTTGAATTTCTGATTTTTCTGGGTTTTGTATTATTGACATTATACTTAATGGTCGAACATCCCTAACCTGAAAATTTGAAATCTGGAACGCACCAATTAGCATTTCCTTTGAGCGTCACATCAGCACTCAGAAGTTTTGAATTTTGGAGTTTTGGATTTTTCAGATTAGGGATACTCAACCTGTACTGTTCCAGACTGTGTGGGAGGATAATTCTGACAGAATACTTCTGACTGCTAAGAGCTGAGCACCCACAAATCTTGGCATTATAAGGTAGTAAAAACAGAAATATAACACATGATCTCCTCTCTGAAGATTATCTCTAGTTAGAAAATGGATAAAACGCATCCAGAGAAATGACTTAAAGGGCACCTAGCAACAAGTTAAAAATTAGAAAAATAAAATAATACAAACTAAATCCTGACAGTACTCAAAGGAAAAGCATGACTGCTCAGAGTACATTGGATTTAGAACTTCTCTGAGCTGACCACATAATAATAGAACTGCATTTGCTCACAGAAATGAAAAGTGGAGAAGAAATGGAGGTGAAGGGAGTTAATTTTCTAAGAGGAACTAACTACCTTTAGGGAATTTTAAATCCTGGTATTGAAAAAAAAATACCTGTCAAGGTTCCAAAGAATAAAAAGTTCTCTTTTAAAATAGTCATCTATCTTTTTTCCCTTGGAAAAATTACCCACTGGGCCGGCCTGGTGGCGCACTGCTACAGTGCACCGCTTGGGAGCGCGGTGCCTTTTTATTTGAGGGTCTTATCTCTCCTACTGGTATTTGAAACACAATAAAGTTTCAAATTGATGCTAATCCCTGCCCCCATGTAGTATTTTATAATTTTTCCTTTTTAAGGAATTTAACTGTCCTGTAATTTTCTGTCTTTATACCAAATGTGTTTTTTTTTTTAATTTTCAAAGAAACCAGTTTTGAATCTAAAACTAACGAGTCTTGAGTTGAAATGCCAGTTGCAAGCTTTTTCTCTAGGACCATATTTTGCTGAAAGCATTTTTTCCTTTTTTCTCTTTGGGACCCTATCCTGCCAGGTTAAGAGAGAGGCAACTTCTCTAAGACATGGATAGATGCAAACATGTAGGGCGCTTACGGCTGGCCCAGGACCACTCCATCCTGAACCCTCAGAAGTGGTGC
>NW_007791193.1:0-1890 GCF_000696425.1 Galeopterus variegatus
ACCTGAAGTTAACTTCTCCATTGATATAATTTTCCTTTATGATTTAAAAAATTAGGTTGCTGGGGCCGGCCCAGTGGTGCACTGCTACAGTGCACCGCTTGGGAGCGCGGCGCCGAGGGTTCAGATCCCACATACAGACCGGCGGCCGCTCACTGGCTGAGCAAGGCGCGGGAGCAACACCGAGGGTTGCGGTTCCGTTGCCGGTCCCGGCCTGGTACGGGCGCAACACTGAGGGTTGCAATCCGTTGCCGGTCACGAAAAAAGACAAAAAGGAAAAATAAATAAATAAATAAAATAAAAAATTAAAAAATTAGGTTGCTTTATTTTTATCATCAACAGGACACAAAATAAAAATAAAAGTAAAATTTACGTGGTACTGTTCCGTTCGTACTTTCTCATTCATGTGCTTTCTAAAAACAGAAAATAACTAGTTCTGTGTTTACAAGAGTGTTGTTAAAGGGTGCTCCCAAATACTCTAATTGCTGGAGCCTCTCGGGAAAGTGCTTTGGAAGTATGTGTTGAGATCCTCAAAGTATTCATTTCCTTTGTTCTAGTGATTTTAACTTCTGGAGAATCTGTCCAAGGGAAGTAGCTCACAATACAGAAAAGTCTTTATGCAAAAGATATGCATCAGAATATGTTTATAATAAAGAAAAACTGGACAAAACATAGAAGTCCAACAATAGGGTACAGTTTAACAATTATAGTCATACAATGGAATATTTTGTAGCCATTAAAGATGTCTACAACAAATAGTAATAACAGGAGAAAACACTTATAATCCAATGTTAAGAGCAAGATACAAAGTTGTTTCTATAACATGATTTTCTGCATAAAAAAAATTTGAGGGAATGAGATAAAAATGCTATAGTGGCTGCTTTTAAGTAATAATAGTATGGGTGTTTTTTCTTCATCTTCTTGCTCTTTTTTACACTTTCTAAAACGTCTACAACAATATGTATTACTTCATAATCAGAAAATTATTTAAAAATCTAATCGGTATTTCTAACCTGGGTGGGGGAGGAACTTAGATGTTCATTTTATTATTTACAAGGGGTCTTCAAAAAGTTCATGGAAAGATTCATATTATCTTTTAATTCTATTTTTTCACAAACCTTTTGAAGTACCTTTGTATTTTTATTTCTCCATACCTCTACCATATTTATGTAATGTAACAAAACAAAATATAAACATACTTGTTATATAATAAAACAAAATATAAACAGATAACTGTTAGAGTTAGGATATAACCATATATAATGTAATTTAAAAATCAGGAATCAAAAGATGCTGTGTCCCTTGCTTTGGCCATTCGCAGAGACTATAATCCACTAATAATAAAAACCCAAAGACAGTAAAATGGAGGGAGAAAGAAACGTGTTACTTATAAACTAAATTTTATAAAACCTTTTACATGACAGATTAAGAGTACATTCAAATTGTCTATTTAAATAAAAATAATCTCTTACTACATCCAAATAATAAGTAATAGACTTATTAGAAGGAAATAGAAGAAAGTTTATCTCCTCTAGCTGTTGGAGAGAGAACATCATCTCTTAGATAAAACCACTTTCATAAATTATAATTTCAATATTATTGAAATCACACATGCATATATATATATATATATTTGTATTAGTCCATTTCTGTTGCTTATAACAAAATACCTGGAACTGGGAAATTTACAAGAAAATAAAACTGATTACAGTTTCAGAGGCTGGCATGTCCAAAGTCCAGGGAACACCTCTGGTGAGGGTATTCTTTGATGGTGGCTTTACAACAATGTAGGGGTCTCACATGGCAGCAAATGGTGGAGCAGAGAGAGAACTTCTCATGTGCTTTTCTTTTAAAGCCCTCAGAACCACACCCCTGACTGCCATTATTAATCCA
>NW_007791194.1:0-587 GCF_000696425.1 Galeopterus variegatus
GAGTTTACTTAGATCGATGAGCTTTGTCTGATGGGTTTACTTGGATCGATTAGCTTGGTCTGATGAGTTTACTTAGATCGATGAGCTTGGTCTGATGAGTTTACGTAGATCGATGAGCTTGGTCTGACTGGTTTACTTGGATCAATGAGATTAGTTTGATGAGTTTAGTTAGATGGATGAGCATGATCGGATGAGTTTACATAGATTGATGAGCTTTGTCTGGTGACTTCACTTAGATTGATGAGCCAGGTCTGATCAGTTTATTAGATCGATGAGCTTTGTCTGATGGGTTTACTTGGATCGATTAGCTTGGTCTGATGAGTTTACTTAGATCGATGTGCTTGGTCTGATTAGTTTACTTAGATCGAGTAGCTTGGACTGATGAGTTTATTTAGATGGATGAGCTTGGACTGATAAGTTTACTAGATCTATTAGCTTGGTATTATGAGTTTATTTAGATCGATTAGCTTCGTCTGAAGTGTTTACTTAGATGGATGAGCTTGGACTTATGAGTTTACTTAGAACAATGTGCTTGGTCTGATGAGTTTACTTAGATCAATGTGCTTGGTCTGATGAGTTTACTTAGA
>NW_007791194.1:1520-1890 GCF_000696425.1 Galeopterus variegatus
TTTTTCCTAGATCGATTAGCATGGTCTCTAGTTTTCCTAGATCGATTAGCTTGGTCTGATTATTTTTCCTAGATCGATTAGCATGGTCTCTAGTTTTCCTGTATTGATTAGCTTGGTCTGATTAGTTTTCCTGTATTGATTAGCTTGGTCTCTAGTTTTCCTATATTGATTCTCTTAGTATGATTAGTTTTCCCAGATTGATTAGCTTGATCCAATTAGCTTTCCTAGATCAACTAGCTTGGTCGGATTCGTTTTCCTACATAGATTAGCTTGGTCAGAATCGTTTTCCTAGATCAATTAGCTTCGTCCTATGTGTTTACATAAATCGATGAGCTTGGTCTGACGAGTTTACTTTGTTCAATGAGCTTGG
>NW_007791195.1:0-1890 GCF_000696425.1 Galeopterus variegatus
AGCGCACACTTCTCAGGATCGCGCTATCTCCTGGCACGGCCGCTCCAGACCCGTCGCCATCAATGACTGTCAAATCATTTTTTTCATTAAATAAACATCTATTTGATTGTTACTTTTATTTAACGCAGAAATAGTATTCAAGAATTACATTCAGTTAATTTTTGAGCACTTGTATTTAAGAATTTTTTGTTTATCTTTCTGTAATAACTAACGTTTGATCAAGGCTTAACTCTTAAGAGTCCCTCCTTATCCACAGTTTCACTTTCCTCAGTTTCAGTTACCCACAGTCAACCACAGTCCAAAAATACTAAATGTAAAATTTCAGAAATAAACAATTCATATGCTTTAAATTGCATTCCCTTCTGAGTAATGTGATGAAATCTTGTGCCATCACAATTCTTCCTGCCTAGGACATGAATCATCCCTTTGTCCAGTGTATCCACCCTGTGTACCACTGTCCGTTAGTCACTAAGCTGCTTCAGTTATCAGATCACTGTCACAGTATCATTTCATTTTATTATTATTTATTGCTGTTAATCTAGAATTGTGCCTAATTTATTTATTTATTTGAGAAATTGAAATCTGATAGCTAATTTATTAGATACAACAATATGCCACACTATCTTAAATATTACAAAAGCTCAAAGCACTAACTGTACAGATTATTTTTCAGCATATAGAGGAATATTAATAATGTGTTTATCATCCCAATTCTTTTTAATTTTTTTTCATTGTCTTAGTAATTATATCTCTTTTTAAAATTGTAACACAGTTAATGGTACATATCTGTAGGGTACAGAGTTGAGTATCATTACCGGTGTGCAATATGTGATGCTCAAATAGGGATAATTGGCATATTCAACATTATATAATATAATTTTTTTGTGGCCCTTTACCAATTCCTCCCTTACCCCCCACCCCTTTCCCACCTCTGGTAATGTCAATTTTGTTCTCTCCTTTTGAAAGTTCAACATGTTATTGTGATTGTTGTGTCTTTCTTTTTTTAAAATTTATTTTTTAGCTCCCACTTATGAGTGAGGACATGAGGTATTTCTCTTTCTGTGCCTGGCTTATTTCACTTAACATGATTTTCTCTAAGTTTCTCTAAGTTCATCCATGTTGCTGCAAATAGCAAAATTTAATTCTTTTTATGACAGAGTACTTTTCCATTGTGTATATATGTATACCACATTTTCCTTTTCCAGTTGTATGACAATGGACATTTAGGTTGGTTCCAACTCTTGGCTATTGTAAATAGAGCTGTGATAATAAATTTATCATAGGTATGTATGCATAGAAAAAATATAGTATATGTGGGATTTGGTACTCTCCGTGGTTTCAGGCATCCACTGGGGGTCTTAGAACTATCTCCCCCTGGATAAGGGAGTACTAGTTTATCCCATTTTTCCCCCTTCAGATCGAAGGGGGTACTAGTGTATCCCATTTTTCCCCCTTCAGATCTCTACAGTTAATATTTCTTTGTAATTTTCCAGAGACAAGGTTAAAATCAGCTTTACCTTTCTTCTTCTACAGATTACTGAGTCATTAATTATATTCTACCTTAACATGACTAAATGGGCATCCTTTTTACCAGTTTAGCCTAAGACTCAGTGAGCATTTATTATTTTGAAACTCCTTATAGGGAGTTTCCTTAGAATTTACTGCTGTGGACTCTGATATCTGTCCTTTGTATACATTATATGCTTTCTCAATATATTGAATTCTTTGTCATTTCATACGTTCCATAAAAATTTCAGCTTTGTCCTTTACTTAACCTTTTGGATATTCTACAGAATTTAGTTCTTCTTATGCCTCTTTTAAAAATTCAACTTTGTGACTTTTGTGTCTATGAATTTCTTCCCTTCCTCTGGTTCTCCCTTTCTCATGTCT
>NW_007791196.1:0-1890 GCF_000696425.1 Galeopterus variegatus
TGTACAAGTCAGTACAATGTATGATATCAAGGATTTGATATCCTGTAGAAATGCATTTTTTTTTGTCTTTTTGTCTTTGTTCGTGACCGGCAATGGATCGCAACCCTCGGTGTTGCCCCCGCTCCTCGCTCAGCCAGTGAGCCGCTGGTCTGCACATGGGATCCGAACCCTCGGCGGGAGCGCGGCCACGCTTCCCAAGCGGTGCACTGTAGCAGTGCGCCACCGGGCCAGCCCAGAAATGCATTTTTTCCTACCCATGAACTTATTACCCAAGGGCAGTGGACCTCAGCTCACATTCCTGTCTGTTGACAAGCAAATGGAATTTCCTGAAAGTCCAGAACTATGTCCCACCCTTCCTAGGTCCTAGCTACCATCTGTTCACATCACACATAGCCCCTGTTCTGTGCATTTGGAGAAAAAGCCATGATGCGGGCCACTAGGATCACAGAAAGTTAGTCATCTCTCTCCTCCTCTCCACCTGCTCAGGTTGGTGTGGTGTCTCCCTGCCTTGGCCCTGATACTCATAGTAAGCCGCCCATGTTCAGGACAAGGCCCCCTGCAGGAGAGGACAGCAGGCCCACGTTAGCCAGGACTGCGGAGGATTAGGTCGGCAAGGCCTCCCTGGGCCTCTCCTGGGCCTGAAAGCTTGCCCTTACCGCACAGCCCTGAGGAGGCCTCCGCAGGGACCCAAATCACACAAGATGCACCTGCAAGCCTGTGGTCTCATTTCTCCCAACGTGCCAGGTGCCCGGCCTCTGCACTTGGCTCTCCATATGCCAACCTGCCTGACACTCTGCCTGGGCTGTGCCTTTCTTCTTCCTGAGCAAAGCTGTCTTACCTTGAATAGATATCTAGAAGGTTCCATTACAGCATTTGGTTATTGCCGTGGCCTCCAAGCTGACCAGGACCATACAGCCACCAGAGGGATCCTGTTTTAACTGCTAGATTATCATATTTATTTACATATACCATAGAATGTACTTAGTTTTCACTTTTTAAAAAAAATTTTATTTTCCCGCAGTTGGCCGGTACAGGAATGTGAAGTTTTTCTTGTGGAAATTTTTAAACACATGTACTAGAGGAGAGCATAGCCTAATGAACTTCCATGTTCTCTTCCCCTGGCTTCAAGGTCATCTCTAACACATGACCACCGACTCCTTTCTGCCCTCTCCTCACCTCCCATCCCAGCTCACTCCACCCATCCCTGGAATCTTTTGAAGCAAATACTTAAGATCATCTTATGTTAACCAAGCATCAGTGATTTTTTTCCTTCATATGTAATTCAGCTTGTGTCACTTCCCTGTTCAAAGTCCTTCCAACGTACAAAGTATAAAATCCACGCTCCAGGGCCGGCCCGGTGGCGCACTGCTACAGTGCGCCGCTTGGGAGCGCTGCGGCGCTCCTGCCGAGGGTTCGGATCCCACATACAGACCGGTTCCCGCTCACTGGCTGAGCGAGGGGCGGGCGCAGCACCGAGGGTTGAGATCCTGTTGCCGGTCCCGGTCCAGTACGGGGCGCGACACTGAGGGTTGCGGTCTGTTGCCGGACACGAAAAAAGACAAAAAGGAAAAAAAAAAAAAATCCACGCTCCATACTATGGTGTCTGAGGCCCTGGTCACTCAGACCCCGCCCCAGCCCCAGCCTCCTCACTACTCCCTGAACGTGCAGGCACGCAGAGCCTCAAAGCCTCCCCAGATGCCTTCCCCCAGCCCAGACACACCCCTGCCAGACATCCACAAGGCCACTCCCTCACTTCATTCACACTTCTTCGCAACTGCCACCTCCCCTGAGAACCTTCCCTGAGCCCCCATCAGGGCCACAATAGGGGGTAAACAAATATTTAATGACTGAACACGTGATAAACCAATAACCCTAGGAAAGCAGGTAGAG
>NW_007791197.1:0-1890 GCF_000696425.1 Galeopterus variegatus
AGGTCACAGGAGATGTGGATCCCCGTAGCAGCCAAGCCAGCCACCAAAAAAAAAGAAAAAAGAAGTATTTCATGTATGTGTTGGTAAGGTATTGACTTAGGATCCACACAAAACCTCTAATAAGACGAAAAAAAAAATGTATCCCACTTTATAAATGAAGGACTCACAACTTAGAGTATTGATATAGCATGCATAGCATGACTGAACTAGAAATCAAACCCAGGATTTCTGAGTCCAGTGTCAGTGCTTTATCCACTTACCCACCATTTAGAACAGCAGTCCTTCTTACATTCCTCCCCAAGCAGTTCAACCACTTTTTCATCACCTGTTTTGGATTTCCATAGGATGTAATAATCATTTTATTAGAGCATAATTATTTGCTGTATTCCGCCTCTTTCTACTGAACTGTGAATTCTGAGCAGTCAAGGAGAATTCCTTATTCATTTTTGTATCTCAGGGCCTACACCTGAATCTAAGTTTCACCTCTGAAAGGCTGGATGGTCAAGTTGCTCCTCTCCAGTGAGGAGGGCAACCAGGGTTCCATGTGGGCTCCTTGGAAATCTACAAGCAGCTCTGCAAATAGAGGTGTGTTCATGCAGAGATTGGTGGGTCATAAAGATTAATGAGGAAGCCAGGGTACAAAATTTTAAAGGCATTTTGTTCTGGACTAGGGATAAATTCTCGAGTTTAGGAGTTGCTTCTTGAAAGTCCTGTTATTGGAGAGATTACTCTACCAACAGAGATGAATAGACAAGGACAGATTAGTGAGAGATGGAGGTCCCAATAAAATCATTTATAGGCTAACTAAGTTCTCTTTTCACTCCATTCTACTACCATTAAAATATAAAAGGTCTGTTTACATTTTTGATGGCTTGATATGTACTGAGAAATACAATATTCTTAAGTGGGTTTTCCCTTTGCATTTCTCTGCTTTAACATAATGCAGTCATTATGAGCATGGGCCCACAGTGCTCCATGTTAAATTCACCAACTGCTGTTCTGCACATTCCCTCAGCCAATTTATTTCAATTTCAGAAGGAACAAGCAACTCTACAGTGGATGACTGCTGACTGCAGTCCCACACCATCGCTCTTCAAGAGTAAACTCACATCAAGCAAAAAGCTTCCACATGTGAGCATGGATGTGATCAATCCCCTGTGAGCAGCAGCAGCTTCAGGCCTGGTAGACCCCAACTTCTGCATATGGGGTGCAGAGCTGCAAATGGCTCACCTGCCTCTAGCATAGGACTGGCTTTTTATGTTAAAAACAAACAAACCGAAAAAAAAAAAAAAAAGCTATAGAAAACATAAGGAAAAAGGAATAGGTTGTACAGAGAAGATTTTCAAACCAGTCGTTAGCACATTTAAGAGCTAGGTTATATTTATGACATAGTTGGTGGTGGTCAGATACCATAAATGCTGATGTTTACTTTTGTGTGAAGTTATGTACCTCTTAGGGTAACAACTTAAATCTCCTAATTTTCAGAGTTGGGGGGTAGGGCCTAAGTGTTCATAAATTTTCCACAAATGGCTGTCATCAATTAAAATAGATATTTACCCAATAAATTTGTACCGAGCTGGACACATGGGTTAGAAAATCCATTGCATAGAGCAGGCGAGGCAACCCTCCATCCATTTGACCTCCCTGCCCTTGTCTCTGACTTTCTCCATGTACTGATTCCATCAAATAATTGCATCTTTTTAGGGATGATCTAGCCTGTTATTTGACAAGAGCCTTTATTCTTGAACTACATTATCTCTTACTCTATTACACTGTTCTTGTGAATAATATATTAGAATGAGTCATTTTGTCATTCAACATGTATGTAACTGAACTATCGGTTATGTATTATCACACTCCAGCTAAAACTATGATTTTAATGTAAAAGCT
>NW_007791198.1:0-1890 GCF_000696425.1 Galeopterus variegatus
AAAAAAAAAAAAGATTAGCAACCCAATCCCTTTTTCTGATTACTAACAAGCAGTACAAAGTAATTTGACTGTAAATGTCAGGATTATACAAATATAACCCCCCATGAAAACTACTAGAACTGACCTTGGAGTCAGGAGCTCTGGGTTCAAGTTCGGTTCTGCACCAAATTAATTATTTTTACTTTAACAAGGCAATTAAACTCTCTGGGCTGAAAGGAGAGGGTTGAACTGGATAATCTGTCTCTAAGCTCCCATCCATCATTGATGATTTTTAACTTTAGGAATTGAAAAGTAAATAAAGTAATTCCTCAGCACTCTTCCTGTTAATCAGGGATGTGAGGGCAGAGTACAGAATATTTTTACAAGACATTTTAGCAGAAAGAGGTCTACTGCGCTTGCAGGTGGATGTGCGCGTGGGATAAGACCTTTGGCTCTATCCAAGGCAAAGTCACAAACTGGGTCCCAAAGCTGGCTCCAGCCCACAGACAAGTTCTATGTGGCCCACAGAGTGGTGGAACCTTTATTGAGTTAGTTGCCAGCATTCAAAAGTCAGAAGATTTCATATACAAGACTGCTCTTGTAACTTCTTTTGAGAACCAGAAGATACAAGAATATCAGCCTTGCACCCCAGCATTGCACCGATGTGCAGAGCAGAGGAGCAGCTGTGACCTTTGGATGGGGTGGACAATCTCCAGAGAGAACAGATTCCACCAGGTCTGGGCACTCGTTTATTTTATTCAATTTCTGGGGGAGCTTGATGTGCCATCTGTGATCTAAAATAGCACTGTCCAATGGAAATATAATGTAAGCCATTTATGTCATATTAAATCATCTAGTAGTCACATAAAAAAAGTGAAATGGAACATGTGAAAGTAATTTTAACAATATACTAGGGGTCTTCAAAACATTCATGGAAAGATTGTATTATCTTTTAATTCCATTTTTCCATGAACTTTTTGAAGTACCCTCAATTCATTTAATCCAGTATAGCCTAAAGATGATTATTTCAGCATGTAATCAATATAAAAATTATTAATAAGATATTTTACATTTTTTTCCAATACTAAGTCTTTGAAATCCAGTGCAAGTTTTATACTTATAGCACATCTCAGTTTGGACTAGCCAGAGTTCAAGTGTTCCGTAGCCACATGCAGCTAGTGGCTGATGTAGTGGGCTGTGCAGGTCTGAAGGACATTAGGAGAGGCGAAGGGTGTATCTATATAGCTTAGGGTAAGTAGGAAAAGGGAACTCTATTTATTTAAGTCTCAAGTTTGTTACTTGACATGCATTATCTCATCTAATGTTCAGAGCAACCCCAGCCTTATAGGGAGATATGGGCTTGGCTTCATCTTTGAGGCTCAGAGAGAGTAAGCAACTCGCCAAGTTCACACAGCTAGGAAGTGGCAGGGTCTAGATTTTTGGATCCAGATTTGTTTGTCTCCAAAACTCAGGTTTGTTCTCTAGCTTAAGAAGATAATTGGGAGTTCTAGGAAATCAAAATGTGCAGCTTGATGATACAAGGTGGTTTTGAGGGCTTCTGCAATGTGGTGTGTGTCCAAATCATAAATAATAATCAGGGAATGTCTGTGAACATTTGAGGAGAGCAGCTTTGTTCTAAAGTCAGGAATGTGCCTATATGGCCCAGGGCAAAAGATGCTTCTTTCTCCAGGGGGAAAAAAGGAAATAAGGAAAAAAACAGATAGCTTGGGAAGAGGAGGCAGATAGTGAAAGAGTAGGGAAGAAAGTTGACTGCAAAGGTCAGAACTTAATTCAAATTCCTGGGAAATTCTTCAACCTGAAAATTGTGAGGAAACCAAAGAATGAAGGAGGACCTATAGATTTAAAAAGTCTTAAAAGATATATCAACCAGCAATGTGTGGACCTTATTTG
>NW_007791199.1:0-1890 GCF_000696425.1 Galeopterus variegatus
GTATGACTGAACTTGCAAAAAAGTAAGAGACATTCTCATAGGTCAAATAGAGAGCAGGAGTACAAATCCAGAGAGAAAAGCAAGAATAAAGCTGTCAACTGCTCTGGGGGAAAATGCTGATCTCAGAAGCCTAGATCTTCAGTTTTAGCAGTATGCAGGTCACAGGAGAAAGAAACCTGGGACCTCCAAAACTGAGACTCTGCAGTGAAGATGTATGCAAAAACAGGACTCTAGAAGGGCCCATCCTTCACTCAGTTTTCCACATAATAGAAAAAGAGAAACATTCTTCAACATATTGTATGAAACTGGTATAACCTTGGTAACCAAATCAGATAAGAACAATAAAAAGCAGAAAAGTTGCAGGGCATACACACTCGTGAGTATAGAGGGTTAGTAAAAAATATATATATATTAAACAGCATCCAGCAATATAAATATGTAAAAAGACAATATCATGACCAAGTTCGGTACATACCAGGATTGCAAGTTTGATTTAACAGTAGATAATATACTAATCTACACTAGCTGATTTAAGGAGAAAAATTATGTAATCATTTTAATTGATGATGAAAATGGTTCAATAATATCTAATATTTAATAGTGTATTATCTAATAGCAAATATCTAATAGCAAATTAGATAGAAAATGTCTTAACCCAATGAACTTATATAACAAAAACCTATAGGAACTCTCATGCTTAATGGTAAAAAAATTGAAATATTTAATACAGAAGTGAGAAGAGACGTCTATTATATTATCACTTCTATTCACCATTATTTTGGAGATTTTAAAAAGAACCATAAGAAAAAAAAAAGATAGAAGAAAAGCTTGTATTATTTGCAGATGATATGATCTACATAAAATACTCAAAAGAAACAAATTGTTAGTTTTGATAAGTATGTTTTAAAAGAATGCTGGATATGTGTAATATGCAAAGTCAATTGCATTTCTATATACCAGCAACAAAGAGTTAGAAGTGGTAATTCAATAAATAGGAAGAATTCACAATATTAACAAGAGTTTAAGGGCTGTAGGAATAAAGTGGATATGAATGACATTTATGCCATTTATGGGAAGAATACAAAACTTATTTGAACTGACTTAAGATGATATAAATAAATGCAGAAATATACCATGTTCATGGATAAGAGGATGAAACATAAAGATATCAATTTTTTCTAAATCAATCTACAGGTTTAATGTAATTAAAAATTCAACAAGTTGTTTTTCTTTTTTTGATACATTTGAAAAAAATGTCCTAAAAGTTTTACAGAAGATGAACAAAAACAGCTAAGGCAGTCGTTTGAAAAAAAAAAAAAAAAGGTAGAAGTACTTACCCTACCAGATAAGTAACATTTTAAAACTAGTAATTAGAATAGGGTTGAAGAAAGCAAGGGAATTATCATCACAAAATTCTTGAAATTGATCATCTCTGGAAGAGAGGGAGAGGGATAAGATTGGGTAGAGTCAATGATATTAGAAATATTTTTTGAACTGAGTAGTAAATACATGACTTATTTTTATTTATGCCATGCATTTGTGACCCACATTATTACATATAAATCATTTCATAAAGAAACAGCTTAGGTGACATGTTAAAAATAATTTTAATCCTAAAATATACTTTTAATTTTTACTCTGAGTTATTGAATTTTATAGTTGGAAGATATTAGAAGCAATGGTTTCTAATCCTGACTGATAATCAGAGTACTGAAAGTGTTTTTAAAATATAGATTTTATGACTCTTTCTAAATCTTGTTAAATCAGATTTTGGTTCCAGGAAATATGGTAAGGGGAGTGATGATTGTTAGTGCTGTACTCTGTTTGAGAAATCAAACACCCACTCTTCATTTTTTAAAAAAGTTTTGCCAGGTGATTCTAATGATTAGC
>NW_007791200.1:0-1890 GCF_000696425.1 Galeopterus variegatus
TGATTTCCTCATATATTCTGTTGCACTGCCTCTCAGGACTGTGAGACCCATCCTCTGCATGATGTGGGGCTGGGCCGACTCTTGGGAAAAGAGGCAGAGTTTGAAGCCCTTCTGAACATAAATGCAAACAGTAAGCTAGAGACTTGGCGTTCCAGGGATGTGGAAAGCACTGACACCATTCGTTAGATTGTACAGGTCGGGGGGGTGGGTGGGGCAGATAGCACATTTGGTCATATCAAAGAAAGCAAGGATCTGGGAGTAGGACAGACTAGTGTCCATTGTACCACTTGTTACTAGTTGTGTAAACTTGGACAAGTCACTTAACTTCTCTGAGCTTTTGCAGTAAATATGCAGACTGGAGATGGCAATACCCAATTTATAGGATAATTCTTAAGGATTAAGTAAGTAGGATAATTGATGTAAAAATCTTAACAAAGCATAGTGTCTGGTTGGACAGGCATCACTGTGGTCACAGGCGAGGTCATTGGAGTCATTGGGGTGTCTTTGTCCAGCATTTGTGTGCAAAGGAAACAGGGCCAATGTGAGGGAGGGAACGGGCCGTCAAGGAGGGAGGTTGATGAGAGGGTTAGGCTGGTTTAGGCAGGTCTCTGACTTGCTGTGTGATCTTGGGCAACTCATTTAAACTCTCTGAAATGCCATTTCCTCATCTGTAAAATGAAACAATGTGGGTAAAGCTCATGGGGTGCTGGCTCAGGAGAGTAGCCAACCTTATCAGTCATCTCAACAACCAAGTGAAATAGTGCCCCTGGCCTGGGCCCCAGGATGAGGGAGAATAACGGGAAGGGGAGTCTAGACCTCCACCCCTCCCTCATTAGGGAGGTCTCAATCTTGCAATCTGGAGACCAGGGTTCTGGGCTCTGGAATTAGCCAATCCTTGCACAGTTCGGTAGATAAGCAGAAGGTCTGGTCTGTTGGGCAGGGGAGATAAGGACCAGGTGCAGAAGTGATGTCTCAGTTACTTCTCCATTTGTAGGTCCCTTGGGAGAGCAGAGGAGGGGAAGAAATCCAGGCCTTCTCACCTCTGGGCTACCTGTTCCTGCTGCCCTGGAGGGCTGGGCTGGAATATGGGAACAAAGGTGCACTGCCCAATAGGACATCTCCCACCCTGACAAGTCCACCAGCTCTTGGCAGAGAGATCCAGCAAAGTCCTGGCTCAGCACTTGCTGGCCTTTCTTTGGACTGCAGTGAATTTGGCTGGAGCTTGATTGGTTAAAATTTTGATATTTTGTTCATCATGGATGTTTTGCATTAATTCAGATTTTAAAGAAAGATTGCACTAAAATATTATTTATATTGAATAATGAATTTTTTAGGGCCTCCTTAAATTTTACTCCTGAGACGAAGGCTTTACTTGCCTGATCCTAGTCCTGACTCCGGTGGTGACAGAAGCTGGTGGGAGATGACAAGTAAATGTGGGGTGGAGAGGGTGGTCTACAGAGTGTCTGAAAGACTTTGCATGAAGCTTTCCATTTCAGCTGCTTCCTCTTTTCCAGCACTGAAGATATGTGCCTTGAGGTTGATCAGTGACCCTTAGCTGGGGCAATTTTGCTCTCCATGGGACATTTGGAAATGTGTAAAGACATTTTTAATTGTCCTAACTGGGGGGAGATGCAACTGATACTTAGTGAGAAGAGACCAGGAATGCCTTTTAGGTTTCTACAAGGCACAGGACAGCCCCCCACAGCAAAGAGTTATTTGACCCCAGATATTTAATAGTGAGAAGGTTGAAAAACCTTGATCTAGATGCATAGTACAGAAGAAAGAGCACAGGTTTTTCACACATTAAAGATGAGAAAGAGAGGCAGAGAGAGGAGAGGGACAGAGAGGAAGGAAGGAAGGAAGGAAGGAAGGAAGGAAGGAAGGAAGGAA
>NW_007791201.1:0-1889 GCF_000696425.1 Galeopterus variegatus
TCAGTGACTGGTATCATTGCTTACAAGAGTGTCTTGAACTTGATGTAGCTTATATTGAGAAATAAAGTTTATATTTATTATTTTTAAATTCCACTTTTCCACAAACTTTTTGAAGTCCCTTGTATATCCTATTGCACTGTGTGTTTGTATGATGACTAGTGCATCATTATTCACACATATGTGGAAGGAGGATAGTATATATTATTCATGCCAGAATAATATTGCCCAGCATATACCTGATGGTCCATACAGGCTTATTTTCTTCTCATAAATGTGAGCAAAGTTGTGCTGGAATTGTAACTCTCATATTTAAGCTTCTTCTATGTTTGAATAAGATTGTAGTAGAATAGTTTCTGGCATGTACCAAGGGCTAAATTCATGCTCATTTCCTTTGTTTATGTGTAAGTAAGGTTGAACTTAAATAGTACTTAGGATAACTAGCAATTTAATACATGATTCCTTCTTTATTCTGTGTGAATAGCATAGTAAGATTGCTTAATATTTTACTACAGTAATACTTGGCACGTGCTAAATGGTCAATGCCTGTTTATTTTTTATATGAGAAATATTGTACTAGTATTGTGCTTTGCATGTGCTAGTTGCTCATGTATACCTGTTTTCTGCCACCTATGTGCTAGCAATGTTGTACTAGAATAGTGCTGTCATAAATTATTTGTTCTAGACATCCTTGTTTCTTTGCTTATGTGTGTGTAATATTGTATACAATAGGGTTTGACATTTATGAGGTGCCTATTGCATGCTTATTTTATTCTTTTCTGTATGAGTAAGTTCATAATTAATAACATCTTGTATATACTAGGACTCAATGCATGAGTATTCAAGTCTGCTATGTGTGATCAATGTTATTGTGGAATAATTACTGGCCTACACTAGGTAATTCATGAAAGCTCATTTTCTTCCCATGTATGGGTAATATTGTACTGGAATGGTCCATGGATAATTTTATGTGATCAACTTATACTTTTGTCCTGTCACTCATGTGTGAATTATGTAATAATAGAATAGACCCTGGAATATATTGGAAGTATATTGGATACATTTTTCATTCCCCCCGATGAGACTTATGTTGTACTAGAATAATACCTGGCTTATGTATGATTCTGTCCTTCCTATTATGTGTGAGTAATGTACTAGAATATATTTCAGGTTCTATTCTAATACAACTTTATTATCAAATCACGAAGGAAATAAGCACAGATGGTCCCAAACTTACAATAGTTTGACTTATGATTTTTTTACTTAACAATGGGTTTATCGGGTTATTAAGTGCATTTTTCATTTATGATATTTTCAACTTATGATGGGTTTATCAGGACGTAACCCCATCATAAGTCAAGGAGAGCCTGCATACGTGTGAGTAATGTTGTACTGGAATAGTGCCTGCATATATTCAGTACCCTGTATGATCTTGTTACCCACCCCTATAACTGAGTAGTGGTGTACTGTAATAGTACCTGGTATATGGTAGCATTTGATGCATGCTTACATCCTGTTCCTGATGTGTGAGTAATGTTATATTTGGTAAGTGCCTGACATGTATTAGATGCTCAATGAATTCTTTCTCCTGTTTTCTGTGTGTGACTAAAGTAATAGAGTAGCACCTGGCCTTTACTAGACACTCACCATGTCCTTGTTTCCTTCCTCATCTTTAAGTAACCTTGTACTGGAATAGTGCCTGTCGAATATTAGGTATTAAATGCATGGTTGTATTTTTCCATTTATTTGTGAATAATATTGTATTTGAATATTGTCTGACATTCACTTGGCACTTAATGCATGCATATCTCACATGTCAATGCAAGATAACATTGCACTAGTATAGAACTTGGCATACAACAGGCACTTAATGTATGCATGCATTTTTTTTT
>NW_007791202.1:0-1889 GCF_000696425.1 Galeopterus variegatus
TTAAAAAAAAAAAAAAAAAAAAAGATAAAATCTTGAAAGCAACAGGAGAAAAGCAACTCATCATCTACAAGAAATCTTCAATAATAGCTGCCTTTCATCAAAAACGATAGTGACCAGAGGCAATGGGATAACATAGTCAAAGTGTTGAAGGAAAAAAATTGTCAATTAGGAATTGACATGTATGTCCAGCAAAATTATACTTCAAAAATGAAGTAGAAATTAAGACATTCCCAGATAAACAAAGGGAATTCATTGCAATCAGACCTGCCCTACAAAGAATGCTAAAGGGAGTCCTTCAGGCTGAAATAAAAGGACAAAAGACAGAAATTAAAACTTATACAAATAAAGAGTAATGACAAAGGTAACTACATAGATATAAATACAAGACAGTATGAATTTATTTTTTGTTTATAATTTTTTCTCTTACTTATTTAAAAGACAATTGTATAAAACAATGATTATAAAGCTGTGTTTATAGGTGTATTAGTTTCCTATTCTACCTTATCCATAATTATATTAAGTGTAAATACACTAAATACTCCAATAAAAAGGCAAAAATTGGCAGTAGATAAAAAATTATTAACTCTATGTTGTCTCAAGAGCCACACTTTAAATTCAAAGACACTGAAAGGATGGGAAAGGTAGTCATGCAAACAGTACTCAAAAGAGAAATTGAAATGGTTATATTAAGACCGTAGAAAATATACTTTAAGACAAAAATTGTTCCTAAAGACAAATAAGGTCATTTTATAATGAGAAAAAAGTTGATCCATCATAAAAACATAACAACTACAAACTTATATGCACCTAATAACAGAGTCCCCAAATACATGAAGCAAAATCTGACAATTGAAAGGAGAAACAGATACTTCAACAATAATAGTTGCAGGCTTTAATACACCATCTTAAATAAGAAATAGGACAACTGGAAGGAAGATCAATAAGAAAATAGAAGACTTGAACAATATTCTAAAATAACTAGACCTAACAGATACCCTAAGCAGAAAACACATTAATTTCAAGTGTGCATAGAATATTTTCCAAGATAGATTATAGATTAGGTGATAAAATTATTCTCAATAAATTTTAAAAGATTGAAATCATACAAAGTATGTTGTTCAACCACCATGCAATGAAAATAACAATCAATAGCAGAAGGATGTTTTGGAAATACACAAATGTGTGGAAATCAAGCAACACACTTCTAAATAAATGATGGATCAAAGAAGAAATCACGAGGGAAATTAGAAAATATTTTGAGATGAGTGAAAATGAAAACACAACATATCAAAACTTATGGTCTGAAGATAAAGCACTAATTAGAAGGAAATTTATAGCTGTAAATGCCTATATTAAAAGAAGAAAGATCTCAAGTCAATAACCTAACCTTGTACATAAGTAAACTAGAAAAAAAAGAGCAAATAAAACTGAGAGCAAGCTGAAGGAGAAAATTAATAAGGATTAGAGTAAAAATAAATGAATTAGAAAATAGAAAAACAGTAGAATCAATAAAACTAAAAGTTCTTCCTTGAAAAGATCAACAGAATTGGTAAACCTGTAGTGAGATTGACCAAGAAATGAAAACAGGGGACATTACTCCCAACTTTACAGAAATAAAAAGGAAAATAAGAGATACTATAAACAACTGCATGGCAATAGATTAAATAACTTAGATGAAATGGACAAATTCTTAGGAAAATAAAACTGCTGAAACTGGCTCATGAAAAAAATAGAAAATATGAATAGACAAATAACAAATAAAGAGAGTGAATTAGTAATTTTTTTAAAACCCACAAAGAAAAACCCAGAACCAAATGGCTGGGTTCTTAAAGCCTCCATTCTTGGGGCTGGCTAGACAGCTCAGTGGGTTAGAGCACAGCCTTGTAACA
>NW_007791203.1:0-202 GCF_000696425.1 Galeopterus variegatus
TTCCACTGCTGGATATATACCCAAAGGAACGGAAAGCATCATATTGAAGAGATACCTGCACCCCCATTGTTATCTCAGCTCTATTTATAATAACCAAGAGTTGGAACCAACCTTGATGGCCATCATCAAATGAATAGATAAAGGAGGAGTGGTATGGATACACAATGGAATATTGCTGTGCCATAAAAAAGAATGAAATATT
>NW_007791203.1:1202-1889 GCF_000696425.1 Galeopterus variegatus
TGAAATATTTTCATTTGCAGCCATAAAAAAGAATGAAATATTTTCATTTGCAGGAACATGGGTGAACTTAGAGAAAATCCTGTTAAGTGAAATAAGCCAGGCACAGAGAGAGAAATACCACATGTCCTCACTCATAAGAGGAAGCTAAAAAATAAACATAGATAAAAGAAAGAAAGAATGATACAACAATCGCAATAATACATTGAACTTTCAAAAGAAGAAATGAGGTTACTAGAAGTGGGAAAGGGGGTGGGGGGAAGGTAGGAATAGGTAAAGAGGTAAGAATAATGATGACAGTGAATTTTGTTGAATATAATAGTTCTTCTGATTTGAGCATCATATATTGCACACAGGTATTGAAATTCGACTCTGTAAGACCATTCCTTTCTCTCCACATCTTCACCAACATTTGTCATTCTCCATCATTTTGATTGTAGACAGTCTAACTGGGGTGAGGTGATATTTCAATGTGGTTTTTTATTTTAAAAAAATTTAACTTCTCAATATACATTGTACTTGATTTTCATGTCCCTTTACCTGTTTCTCTTTCCCCCACTCCATCTGTCACCTCCCCACCATGTGCATTTCCTGATGATTAGGGATGTTGGGTATTTATTAAAGGGCCTCTTAGCCATTTGTATGTCTTCATTAGAAAAATGTCCATTCAGCTCCTTTGCCCATTTTTTA
>NW_007791204.1:0-1889 GCF_000696425.1 Galeopterus variegatus
ACCATTTCCACAGTGCTAATGTAACATTCACTAAACATTAAGCATTTAATTAGAACTCATCCTTCTTTTAGTATATCAGTATGAGAGGATAAGATCTGACATTCATAGGTTAATATTACAACATCACTACAAAACCAGACATGTATACGTTATAATGCAAAACAGATACAATGATAGTAAAATCTGTCAGTTTTGTTCTAACCTACATCACATCAATTGCCAAATAAGTCATCTCTCTTGAGACTGTTTACTTTTCTATAAACAGGGGAAATGATTGAATTGAAAACTATATTTTTGTATGCTCACCATGTACCATGACTTGGACCTAGAATACAATGGTACACAGTGTCCCATGTAGTATAAAGAAGTAATTAAGACTGCAAATGATATGCTTAACTTAGCAAAGAAAATTTGCCTTCTTTTATGACAGAATAGAAAAAGCACCCTTTCAAGCCTCCAGGAGGAGGTTGTGGCATCTAAATGTAATGATGCTGGTGATGGTGATGGGACAACTGAACCTACCCATGAGTAATGAGTAGGATTTGTCTGGGTGACAGTGGACAAACAGAGGGTATGCAGACAGAGAAATGTAATCTAGCAAGCTTAAGTTCTTTGAAAAATTTCATATTCTACGTCCTATTCCTGTCCCCACCCCCACCCATGCATGCCTTTGATTTAGGGAGAAAAAAGCTTCATCAGAAGAATATTTGATTCTGTAACTTGTACATACAACTACAGTAGGCATTAGCATATAATAGTTATGTTGGCTGCTTATTTCCATCCTCCTTACAAAGTAAGCAACCTATTTATGCAAGAAAAATACCTATTAGTCATTTTGTCCTACTAACCACAGAATCTGCTCCACTGTAATTATACAATAAATGTTTTTTCAAGATGAGATATATTTTTATCTATTTAATGTTTGAACCCTCAAAGATAAAAATAAAATTTTCAGTTGATGTAATAGAAAAATGGAAAATTAAAATATAAAATATAAGATTATATTGAAACAAAATTAACAAATTTTATTTCAAAGTCAATAAATATGTATATTTCCTTTATGTGCATTCTATGTTAATATATGTATGAATTCCTAAACTTACCTGTCCAGCAATCAATCAGATAATAGTTGTAGATTTATTGCAAATGTATAATTATCTACAGACAAATTTTATTCTTTCTTTATTCTGTAGCTAAAGTTTCAGAGTTTCATACAATTGCATGAAAAGTTCTTGCTTAAAATTTTATTTATTTCTTGTTTTTACCTTCGTGATATGGAGGTTCTTTTTTGCCTTTACTGAGTAACTGCTTCCTTTGAATATTTTCACACAGAAACCAATTCCCTACAGCAATTCTTCAGGGAGATGAAGGTCATTCTGCTCAAAATTAGAATGATGAATTTGAAAGAACACCCTCTTTTTCCAGGAATTGTCCCTGGATTCTGAAAAGTGCATCATAGTGGCATCACACAGAAGCAGGCTTGAATTCCTCTGTGTGGTTCTATCCTGTGACCTTGTGTAGTCCCTTACTTTCTTTGTTTCAATTTCTTTGTCTAAAAAAAAATGTATATCTCAGTGATGGCTTCCCGGCATTACAGTGAAGATTAAATTCATAAGATAAAGTTTTGCACATGCATAAAATATTTCTGAGCACACAGAAAGAACTTTTCTCCATTGTTTTCTTTCTCCTTTACACCATACTCAAATTTCAATCTCCCATTACCTGCTGCATCTTCCATCTTCCCTTTCATTTCCCATTACCTGGGGATCTAGTACAGCATTACTCCTTTGAGTTTATTCTAGTCATCTCATTTAAAACATTCTCAACTACTACTGGGAATATACCCAAAGGAATGGAAATCATCAAGTCGAAGGTATACCTGTTTCCCA
>NW_007791205.1:0-1888 GCF_000696425.1 Galeopterus variegatus
TCTTTACCTTGATTTGACATACCTAAGTGATAAAGAACAAATCATAATTAAAAGAGGAGAGGAAAAGTATCCTTTCGAAGACGATTTCTTCCATACACATCAGTAATTAGAGTGACCTCAATATGGTGGCTTTCCTTTGTTGCTGAGAGACAAATACCTTTGCGCAGCAGATAAACAAGCTCAGTTCTGCAAACCCTTAATGTGAACTGTCTCCCTGGAAGCCAGGAGGAGTCTTTACAGTTAGATCAAAGAGAGTAGATCCTGCAGTGAAATCAAGAGTGGGGAAGTTTAAGGTTTGACTTTGTTGTTACCTTTCCAAAGTTAGCTCATTAGGAGTTTGCTTTTGCCAGAAACCAACAGTCAAGATTCCACCGTACTTCCTTTAAACACATGCACATGTGTTCACATATGCACACGCACATACTCACATGCACACACAAACACACACAGAGAAAAGCAGGAAGAATACTTTGGAAGAGTTTAGGAGAGAACAAGGTATGGTTGGTGTTAATTTAGAATGTCTCAGTTTAAAAACAAAATTTTCTCTTGGTGAGAGTTATGGGCAATTAGAATTTGGTCTCCTGTAACGTTAACAGCGAATGACTTGAATCACAAGGACCGTTTCAACTGGAATGAAGCCGAATCCTTCCGAGAGAATGTTTTAAGAAGCAAAGAGACCAATCTCTGCTTTTTGCCTTTTGTGAGGGTGGATTATATAAAGCAGAATCCAAGATGTGATTATTAAAATAATGCATTTATTTCAGAAATAATGGCAACTTGATAAATGAATAGATTTAGAGGAAAACATGGATATATCCCAGGAAGAATATTAATACCTATTTGATATTTTCATTTTAAAATTCTGGGAAAGTGATGCTTATATTATAATCATGGAATAGTGGTTATACAACCCTGTTTTCAGTTAGGATTTCAAAAAATGGAAATTAATTCAATCATTCTTCCTATTCTTAATGGTCTCTAAGAAAAGAGGTTCTAAAACACCTCCAAGAACCTATTCCTTGGTTTAATAAAATAGTTTTTCCCAGCATTATTTATCCCCTTTACCATGAGACATGCCTTCTAACAGATAAAGTATACATCTAGGTGTCATTGACTTACCTTGACCAATAGAATATGGTTGGAAGTGACACTGTGTCAGCTTGGAGTGGAAAAGGTATGGCATGTTTCTGATTCCTTCTCTGCAATTCTGTCCTCCAAGAGAAGAAAGACTATGTCCTACATAGAGCTTAGCTCTTCATTTGGTGTCTTCAAAGATGTGGAGAGAGACCCTCAACATGGAACTGAGCACAACAGGACCGAATAGGCCACAGCAGAGACATCGGATGACCTAGTAGCAGAGTGTAGCGGAGGCTGTGTTTTGGAATCAAGCAGCCTTGCTTAAAATCTTGGTTGTACTACTCAATTCCAAACCTTGACTGAGTTAACTGACTTTTGACTTTCAGTTTTTGTCAAGGACATATTCAATTTGTCAATGCCTCACTCACATGTTGTTGTGAGATTCGTGCATCTCTATTTGAAGCCGAGTGAAGCTGAGGGTAAACATTCAAAAATTCTGATTTTCATTTTTGCTTTGACAACTCCCTTGTACCTCTAAGCCTAGACCAGGAACATGGCCCAAGCCAAAATGGAAGGTAACTCAGTTACAACCATTAATAGCGATGGTGTTGATGATTAGTAAAAATATAAGTAATAAGGGTTTGAGTAGTCAAAGTCTATGCCACCAGAAAGCAGTGATGTTAAACTGTCCTTGGGGTGCACCACCTATTTTCCCTTAGAGTCAGAATAGTAGAGCTGGAAGGAATTTACGTAATAACTTAGTCTGATCACTGCCTTTCACAGATGAGAGAATGGAGGCTCCGAAAGATGA
>NW_007791206.1:0-1888 GCF_000696425.1 Galeopterus variegatus
AGTTCATCCAGTCCCAAGTTGGTAAAATTTCTAACCAAACTTTTAACCAGCTTTTACTCAGAAATTACCAACTACTGGCCACAGAGGACCCTACCTGCTCTTCAACGGATCAGCTAACACATTGTTAAAATGGATCTACATCACCAATGGTCCCTGTTCCTGGAGGTTTTAGCCGAAGACTCCTGGATGCTCTCCCCTACAGCTTCCTACACACACTGGACTCAGCAAATAACTGACCTGTGGCTCCAGGGAACGTTTATAGAATTCTCCCCCCGCTTTATTTTCTACTCTCCTTTGGGGCCTAATAAAGGGTCTCCTATCTCCTCCCAATTCCTCTCCCCGCACTATGCCCCCCTCCAGCAGGAAGTAGCTCTAGGATTACGACGACCCATTCCCCACAACAGAGGAAAAAGGGAGGAATGTAGGGATACCGTAGGCACTCAAGCGGGGGGCACTCCCTGGCAATATGGCACCCTTCCGGGTTCTTCTCCACAGTAAACAAGCCCACCGGCGCCAAAACCCAGGCCCACTGGCGCCAAACCTCAACCAGTCACAGGTCAAGGCTCACCTCCCGCCCAGCCCCGTCCAATCAGCTACCGCCCCGTCCACCCCCTATCCAAACCCTGAACGCAGCCCCCTATAAATATACGCGCAGTCCTTGAATAAAGCGGAACTTCTCTGGTGAACTGTTGAACGCAGCCCCCTATAAATATACACGCAGTCCTTGAATAAAGCGGAACTTCTCTGGTGAACTGTCAGCCCGGGTCTCGCGTGCCTCCTTCATCCATGCCTCCTTCAATCACAAAATGGAAAAGGCTGATATATTTTTTAAGAAAAGGTAAATTTCCAATTAAGATATACTTGTCAAAATCTATTCGAAATTAAAACACCATAATATTCAATAATAACTGCTTGGACATAAAACAAGAAATGAATAGAAATAACCATAATGGAAAACTTTAGTATAACTTTCAGTATTTAATATTAATTTAATATCAAATATCTAAACACAAATAAGATTTATAGGGTCCAAATAAAGTAATATGATTGCTCCCATAGCTCTGTCCAATTCTGTACCTTGGAAATAGAGGATAAACATTTGTTAATGCCCATGGGATATTTCCTAGGGCTGTTATATGTTTATTTGTAAGGAAAATCTCAGCAATTTCTACATTTAAATATTTATATAAACTCCAGTATTTTTTAACTGATAGTTATCAGGTTATATCACTTAAACAAAATTTGTTGACTTAGAATACATTGATAAACATGTTTAATTCCAGATCCAGATTTTTACCATTTCTAATCAGCAATCTTGAATATTCATGCATCCCGGTGAATTTTCGTGAGTACACCATTATAGAGTTTCTTAGTAGTGGAAATGCTGAGTCAATTCAAGTTTTGAGCATCATTTTTGAGCAGCATTTCTCTCAGCATCATTTGGATCATTTATTTCAATCAATGTGCTAACTAGTTATTTTTGTTTAAGGTAAAAAAAATCTATTCCTGTATCAGTGGGCTAGCCAGGAAACTTACTGCATTCATTTATTGTTTCTATAATTTTCCAGCTAACCCAGTTGGATTTTCTAAGTAAGGAATCATATCATCCACTCATAATGGTAATTTTACCCTCTTTTCCAATGTGTATTTCTTCATTTCCTTCTCTCTCAACTCCTCCCTCTTAAGTAAAAACCACACTGCTTATTGCACAGGTAAAATGCCCACCTACAAGGGGACTTTGAAAAGTTTACAGAAAAATGCAATTAAAAGGTAAAAAATTTTTTAAAAATTAAACTTTATTTCAGCCGGCCCGGTGGCGCACTGCTGCAGTGTGCCGCTTGGGAGCACGGCAGCGCTCCTGCCGAGGGTTCGGATCCCACATACAGAC
>NW_007791207.1:0-1888 GCF_000696425.1 Galeopterus variegatus
ATGCTAAGTGAAATAAGCCAGTCACAAAAGGACAAATACTGTATGGTTCTGCTTATATGAGATATTTAAAGTAGCCAAACAGATGTAGAAACAGAAAGCAGAATGGTGGTTACAGGGGTCTGTGGAGGGGGGTATAAGAAAGTTGTTGTCCAATTGGTATAGAGTTTCAGCTCTGTAAGATGAAAAGTTCTAGAGATCTGTTGCACATTGATGTGAGTATAGATAACATTGTGTTGTACACTTAAAAACTGTTGAGATGGTAAATTTTATGTTATGTGTTTTTTTTACCACAGATATTTTTTAAAAAGAGAAAAAAAGGAGAGAAAAAATGCGAGATGTGTTATTGAGCTGGTCTCAGAGTTGTAACAAGCACAGCTAATTGCTTGGTTTCACCAGATACTTGCAGAGTCTCCACATAGTCCATCTGGGGCAGAAAGGAAAGAGAAGTTAACTCCCAGCTCCAACTTCCACTCTGTCTCCCACTGGCCAAAGTCACCCCGTGGGGTGTAACTCCACCATGCTTCTGGGCTGCGTCACCTGGCTTCTCCAAGCAGTTGGCTGGTTGGTAGGTGCAGCAGTCTTCTTAGTCTGCCCTGTGTCGGGGGATTCTCTATCTGTGACAGTGATGGTGGCAGCAGAGATCTGGATCCACCATCACAAACGTCTCTTGGGCTAGAAAGCAGGGCATGTGATAGATCTGAGTGGCACAGGAACCCAGCCTGGCACAATGTTCCTGCAGCTTCTAAATTTAAGCTGAAATCAGGGAAGGATTTTTATGGGGACACAGTTGTTTGTCACCAGAAATGAGAAAGAAAACACAGAAATGCAAGTTGGCATGTGAAGGTTTTAGTTGATGAAGCTATTCACCAATAAAGCAGACAGGTGATGATGACCTTGGTAAAATGTTTTTTGTAGAGGAAAAGCATTTTGATAGTATATACTCAGAGTACCATACAGCAAAATAAAAGCCAGTACTATTGGTGACTATTGTACCGTGGCTGTAGTTAGTCATTTATAAAACTCAGATAATGAACGGAAGATAACTACATTTATTAAAAGGAAACGCTATTGATGGGAACACATTTTAATTTTCAAAGTAATTACTTTGAAGAGTAAAATTACAAGTGTAAAACAACTAAAATTTAAATTTTATTATTCTTCACTCTTGAGAAATTGGCAATGAAAAATAGGGTCAAATCCCTCTTATTTACATTGTATTTGCACTGTGCTTTGGAGAACAGATTGCCACACTAATTAAGCTGAACAAATTCTTATAAGAACTACTTACTTTTAATTAGCAAACACTTGTTAATCAAAAGACTTTCTCTACATTTAATCAGTTGTTACAAGTACCCTCTGGGTGAAGCAGTTTTATTTCCCTCCCTATTCAGAGGTGAAGAAATTGACTCAAGGTCATCCACACAGAACTAGACCCAGGAGAAATGACATTCTTCTTAACTATCATTTAGGATCTTGTTACATGAGGAGTCCCTAGAAGAGGGAAGCAGTTATTAAAGCAATAAAATTGTCATGAAGGAACAATTTGTCTCTTCTGAGCCTTTTATTTACCTGTCGACCTCAACCCCTCCAAGTCTGAATCCCTTCAGTGACAACCCCAGGGACCTGTGAAGTCTCCTGACTTTGAAGAGGGACCGTCCTCATCCCCCGGCCTCACACAGCTTTACCATCCCTGGACGTAACCTTTGCTCCTTCTCGGTTGCATTGCAGAGGGTGCTTCTCTGACGATGAGAGTATGGTAGGTCATGGGTTAACCCTGGAAACAAATCCCTTTTAAAGTTTTATGTCTCTCAGAAAGCAAATTAGCCTGTAAGTAACTTCGGGCACTCTTCTCCGGCCTAGGTGAGGCATTTATGGCTGGTTAAAGGGA
>NW_007791208.1:0-1888 GCF_000696425.1 Galeopterus variegatus
CCTGATCCCTTGCTACCACACCTCCTCTCTATTTTCTGCAGACCACTTAATAGTATCTGGAATTAGTTCCACAGAAGCAGAGGCCTCTGCCACCTTCTTCAATGTGGATACTCTATGCTTAGAATGGAGCATGGTTCCTAATTACAGAGAGCTATGGCTAATGTTCACAGAATACTTACTACATGATAGACACTGTTTGGAGCATTTTACATGTCTGAAACTATTTATGTTCTCACAACCACTCTGTGATGGGAGTGTTAATGTTGTTCCCAACATGCAGAAAGGTGTGGGGCAGAGCAGGTATTCAAACCCTGGTATGGCTCCAGATCTGCCCCCTTAACCTTCACAATCTCCTGCCTTCCCTGGTGGGTTCTCAGCGATGTTTGCTGAATGGATAGATGCAGGTGTGCGTAAAGTGCCAGGAGAACAGCCCAGCACGAGGGCAGTGGGGCTATAGGGGAGGAGAGGGAGAAAAGTCTGTCTGCGAGGGCAGCAGGGCCAGGATGAGGAGGGGCTGGACCCCAGGCCAAGATGCTGCTCTTTGATTCAGTAGTGACGGGTAGATCTATCCCTGATGGGGATAAAATGTTACACCTTTCTGAGGGCAATTTGTCAATATTTACTACAAAATCAAAGAAAGCCTTAAAACATAAATAGCTTTGATGCATAAGTTGCTCTTCCAGGAATATTTTCTAAGAAAATCATCATTTGTGTACAAAAATGTAAGCATAAGGATGTTCGGTGCAACCCACATCCTACAATCAGATTTGGATCTGTAAACCTTATTCCTCCCATCTGATGTAACCAACAAAGAGGGCACCCCAGAAATGACAAAAAAGAACCAAGAACAGGGGGAAATAATTCAGGAGATATTAAAAAGTGAAATAAAAAAAGACTGATTAAGAGTATGTTACAGATTATTTTTAGGTGGTGCAATTATGGGAAATTTTTATTTCCCGTAAGTGTTTTGGTGTTTCCCAGGCTTTTTCTTTGATCATGTGTTCCTTTTCCACTGAGGGGAAAGTGTTGTTTTGAGTCAAGGCAGGTTTTTGAGCAGGAGTGACAGATCAAAGCTGTACTTTAGGATTAATTCAGCTTTGGTGTTTAGCCCAGACTAGAGGGGAAAAAAGACAAGGGTGGGGAGGGCAGTTGGAGCTCTGTCGCAATAATCTAGGCTGAAGGCTATTGAGGACCTAAACGCAGGTTCTGGTAAGAGGAATGAAGAACCATCCTGTGTGTGAGAGGGACTGGCCCCCCTAGGCATAAACGCTTGCAATGACTCTCAGTGATTCCTAATGTGGATGAAGACTGGGATGATTAAAGGACCCCACTACCAACAAGGTCCTAGGTAACCAAGCTGGTGGTGAAGGACTAGAAGGCTCCGGGTGGAGTTAGCTAAGGGTAAATTATACCCAGCTCAGCCAGCAGAGAGAGTTGGCACCTGCCACCAAATGCCAGGTGGACTCAGCTCCTTCCCTTCTCCTGACTTTGTCCCTGCATTTATTATTGAACCGTCTCATATACTGATGGTGGGAGTATAAATTCATACAGACTTTTAAGCTTCTATTATTTTTCCACTTCTCATTGTTATTGTCATTTTGGGACTTTTATAAACACTTCATTATTTTTCATTTCTTCCCTTTCAAAAAATGTGAAAGAGTATTCCTGTGTGAGAGTTTATGGAGATTCCTATGGGATGAGATTACTGCAGTGTTCTGCGGCTCAAGTGTACAAAAATAGGAATACTTTACTACTTTAAAGTTCAAGTCCAAAGTCCATAGCCGAGGGGCCAGCCCGTGGCTCACTCGGGAGAGTGCGGTGCTGATTACACCAAAGCCCCGGGTTCGGATCCCATATAGGGATGGCCGGTTAGCTCACTGGCTGAGCG
>NW_007791209.1:0-1888 GCF_000696425.1 Galeopterus variegatus
AAACAATATAGGTATATTTATATTATATCATGTTATATTTATTTTAAAATGTATTTAAATATGTATATACTTAATAATAATATGTATTCAATTAACATATTTAAAGGAGATAACTTATTATTTGGAATCATTTAACTTTTACAGGCAATTTTTACCAAGCACTTACTTGGTGTCAACCTTTTTCTTCGCACTTTATATAAATACATATTTTCTTTTTTCATCCTCTCAGATATTTTACAGACACTATATTTGACACATTTCACACCGAAAACCAAAACTACAGCTTTAGTAATGCATGCAAAGTTCCCCAGCTTTTGAGAGCCTATATTTGACACCCTGCAGTTTAGCAATAGAGACTTCACTGTTCACCAGTATTCTATCCTGTACCTTGGAAAGAATCTAAAATGAGACATTTATTTTTCTATATCCTGCTTTGTTTTTGTTGTTGTCTGCTGTCGTTTAACATCCTTCTGGAAGTGAATTCTCAGTGTGCTTCTATGCAAAAGGCATGCTGCCCCACCCGCGTTCTTGTCTTAGGCTTCTCTGTGACTGTCTGAGCACTCCACTTCTGTAAATGTTCTTCATAAATCATTCCTAGTCACTCTGCCATTCCAAGGATACATCCGGATGTGGCTTAGACTGACTTACCACTGATGGTATTTTTGTTTAGCTAATTTCAAATGTTCTAACTTCTCTGATTCAAACAAAAAGAATTATAAACTTCAGTTCATTAAAAAAAATGATAATGACATTTGAAAAACTATGCATGTCATTGATTTTAACTTGTTTTACATTTCCCTTACCACGGATTAGCCAAAATAGAACCGTGGTACAAAAATTGAGAGCAAGCAAGTGAATAACTTTCCAGTATAGGGAATTTTACATAGGTAGAGATGAAACAACATAATTATTATATAGTTTGTATTTTACATGCCACTGTTTCCATCTCTGAATTAATTTCGTAGAGCTAATCATGGCATAATCAAGTACCATGGCAAAATATAAGTACATATGCACACCCTTCATTCATTATTAGCATTCCATCGGCATAATTATTTTGGCAAGAATGGCCCTAAAAATTGTCTTATGTATTTTTACAGTATGTTGCTGTGATAAATGAAGACATTGAACATTAAATAAATAAATAATCGACAGCCCCTTTAATAATACAAATAATACTAAGGATGGGTATAGGATTTAAAGATAATTTTCCAATCTATTATTTTAATGAATACTTTCAATAGTACTATGAGTCAGATGTCATTTCTTTGTATATTTAAAAGCTAAGAAACTGAGGCTCATTAGATACAAAGTAATTTATCCAAGATCATAATTTATCTGGTAAAACCAGACCTCTCTTTCAGTTACTCAAGAGCTAATTCATGCATTTTTTAAAATAATATTTCACAGCTGCTTGTGGATTTCAATGGTATACAAGTGTTATGTCATGCAAATATATTTTTAAATGTTCTGTTAGTCACTCGGTGTAGCTGATCCCTGGAAACTTTACAGAAAATATTGCTAACCACACCAATCCTTTCCGAAATAGCTCTGATTGTACACATTCTTTTATGGTGATTTTACCTCAATTTAGCCAGCTGTTATGTGCTCTGCTGTTTGGAAGGTTAACTAGGGAGTGATTAATTGATGGCATTTAAAACTCTTTATGGCCAGGTCATGGCCTGTAATGTCTGACTGCCTGTCTACCAGGATATCAGGCCCTGTTTGCCTTGGAGCTATAAAAATCAAAGTGGAGGACCTCTGCCTGATTTCACTTCCTTAGATTTGTGCTGACCTCATCTAGGTACTTTTTAAAAATATTAAAATTTATACAATGAAGGGGAAAAAAGACTGGAAGTCTTAAATCTGAGTAATGTTAATTAAAAAA
>NW_007791210.1:0-1888 GCF_000696425.1 Galeopterus variegatus
AGGGGGGCTGAAATAAGAAAAGTTCTCAGACTGTTGGCAGGGATGTTAAATATTAATATCTGTTCTACATAGCTTTCATATACTTTGAGTCCTTGATCAGCAGTCTCTGAGGTTCTTCCTCAACCTAAAATGTCAGTGGTTGCCTCCAACAAGTCTCAGCATGTGTTTGCCTCAAGCATGACACCAGTTCTCACCTTTGGGCTGAAACAAAGCCAAAGGTGAATCCTGGGCACCCTCAGCACTCTGGAATGACTCAGCATTGATTATGAGCTCGTTGGAGAAACTCCGATGAATATGAAAAAAAAGAGGGGGGTGGAATCAGGACTTAAGGGGTGAGGCACTGAGAAAGATATTTTGGGTTTTTTTTCTCATTTGTAGATTTTCCGTTGTTGTTACACATGCTTCATTTACAAGGTGTGTGACAATCCAGAAAGAATGCCACCCTCCATGGGGACCTGTGTATTAATGTAGAGTTCCAGAGACCAGGCTGTTTACTTGGGAGCTACCGAGAATGGTCTTTTAAATATTGGAGTATCTCAGAGATCTGTCCTCATTCTTTGACTTTCTACATAATATATTCTCCCTGGTAAGCTCATCCATCCACCCCAAGTGATCTCAGCCATAGTTTAAGTTACTAATTGTATTCAGTCAACTCTCAAATTGGCAGACCCTCCACTGGCCCCTCCAACAGCTCCCTCGTGGACATCTCCATTCCTGTCTCGCAGGCCCTTCACATTCAGCAACAACCTTGTCCTCTCCCCTCTTTCCCAAACCACTCCCCTTCCTCTACCCACTGCAACAGTGACCAGCCCCTCCATCCAGCAAAGCGCCTAAGCCAGACACACCCAAATTTCATTTTTGGCTTTCTCTCCCTCACATCCATCCATGACCAAACCCAATCAATGCTATCTATTAATTTCTCTTGAACCAGTCCACTCCCTTCCATTTCTAGTGCCACCATCTCAGTTGAGGAGGCCACCACCATCCCAAACCTGTATTATATCATAAGCTTCCAAATGGAAATTCTAAGCATCTTCAAAGGCTCTGGAGTTTTCAAATGCTCAACTCTGGTCTTTCTTATCCTGATGCTCAAAACCTACTCCCCCTGCCCTCAGTCATGCCTCAAACTTTTTGGGGGCATGAAAGGCGTCTCTTGATCTATCCTCAGTTTATCACGACTATCTCATCCCCTGCACGCTATAATCTAGTTGCTCTGGGTTACTTGAAATCCTAGGTTCTCTCTTGCCTTCAGGCCTTTTTGACATGTTTTTGCCTCAGTCTAGAATGTCTGCTGTCTCCACTCCCTACACCCACATCCCTGCACCTGGCTAAATCTATGTACCTGTAGGTCTCAGTTTAGATGAGAAATTTCCTTTTCCCTCCACACTGCTTAGGGGGCCCTTTCACAGTTTTACATAGCACTTTAATCAGAGCACTTAAGCCACTGTGTTCCAATTCCCTGTTTACCTCTTTCTTTCCCCCACTAGATTATAAATTCCTTGAAGACAGGGAGTTAGTCTTGTTCACAGTTGTTACCTAGCACCTAGCTCAATGCCTCGCACATAACATGTGTTCAGTTGTTGAACGAAAATTTATTTCCCCCATAGTTTTTTCTTAAGTTTTAGCAACTGTGATTGAAAGTTAGAAGACAACATAAACGAACAAGTAGCAAATAAATGAAAAAGTTCAGCTGTGGTGACACTTGCCTATATCCATATAATAAAGTCATATTCTCTTCGAATATATTTTTTCCTATTTGATGTGAGGGAATGAAATATATCATTTTTATGGTATTAGAAAAGGAGAACCTCTACCTTCAGGTACTATAACACGTAACAAAGTTTGTTGTCATCCATGTTAGAAAACTTCACATTCCTCGGCTCCTTGG
>NW_007791211.1:0-1888 GCF_000696425.1 Galeopterus variegatus
CAGAATTCTGTGATTTGGTAATTAGGAGTGAATTCTGAGCTTGTTAGAAAAAGAGACCATAAGCGCTGGCCGGTTAGTTCAGTTGGTTAGAGCATGGTGCTCATAATTCCAAGGTCCAGGGGTCAATCCCTGTTACTGGTCAACTGCCAAAAAAAAAAAAAAAAAAAAAAGAGGATACTGATCATTTTTTCATGTGCCATTTTTGTGTCTTCTTTTGAGCAATGTCTGGTCAGTCCCTTTGCCCATTTTTTAACTGGGTTTTAGTTGGGGTTTTTCTTTGTTGTTTTTTTGCTGTTAAGTTGTTTGAGTTCCTTATATGTACACCACAACTCATCCTTCTATTCATCTGTTGATGAACTTTTGGGTTGTTTCTATTTTTTCTTGTTATGAATAAAGCTGCCATGCACATTTTTATACAAATAAAAAGAAAAAAAGAAAAAGAGAATATTATAAGAAATCAAAAAACATAGAGAGAAGGAGAGAGTGGGCCAGTGTGACTCTAGAATGTCACCAAACTCCAGCCCTAAGTGAGTTTTCAGCAGAAGCGGAGAGTCCCGCTATGAAGCCCCCTGAGTGGGAAGTCTCCTTCTTGACGCCCATTACAGGCTGCTTCAACTCACTCAAAATCATGTTGAGGCAGTCAGCTGTAAATAGCTCCTTTTGAAGAATTTATGAGGGGTCTGGAAGCTGTATGTTTGCTCTAGAGACATTGATTGTTTGTTTATAACGTGTGAGTGTTTAATTTGCAATAAAACCAGAAGGCACTACTTTACAAATAGGCAACTCATCCACCCTCCACTGCTGTCTTGGAAGGAGGAGGGTGGGAGAGGGCGAACTCAGAGAAAATGTATCGCTTTGCCCTGTGAATGGAAGAATTTTGAGTTGTTGCATCATTGCTAAAGGGCTGTTCTATTGTGCTTGTAGGTGTTTCTGTCCCAAGGAATCCTCCTCCCCTGAGTGACCCTTTCCTATATGTGGGGTCTATGGGGAAGTGATTGGGATGCACAGACCTGTGATCCAAAGGCACTTCAGGTCCACATTGTTATTTAAGGACAAAAACAGGGGAAATGGAAGTTTGGGTGACAAGTACTACCCTGGTGGGGGAAGGAAGCCTGTGTGGGGTGCTCTAGAGGAATGTATGGACTGGACAGGGGGCTGGAGAAGGGGAAGTCAGCCCAGAGGAGGAGGGCAAGGCACTGAAATGTGCTGAGTCTCATATGTTGGCCTTGGTATAAGTGCTTTATATGAAGAACCTTTTTCAACATACTATTAGGAAACTCAGGGAGGTTGGGATTATTATCTTCATTTTATACAAGGGGAAACTGAGGCACAGGGAGAATCAAGTTCACACGGTAAGTGGTGAAATCAAGCTGTCTGACTCTAATGTCATTGCTTTGAGCCAATGTGATGCACGGCCTTGTTGTGATTGGCCTTATGGGAGACTCAACTTTTCTCCCCAGGGTAGGCTCCTAGTATTGGAAAGATAGACCCTTGGGAGGGACTGGAGGGTCTTCACGTCTTTATTACCAGGAACCCTTGATGCTTACAGCATGAGACTGCTCATAGCCCTTTTTTTAAAAGGGCACGATGCTCAGGTTCAGTTTTATTAGTCTAAGACCTGAAGGGCAATGGTGAAGCCCCTGTGCCAGGATGTTGGGTTTCTGTATCCCAGACTCAGTCACTTTTCAGTGGGGAAATGTGTTTTGATGTATCCATGGATGAAGGGCCTCCCCTGCTGTCCCCCTTTAGAATATAAGCTTCATGACATCAAGGAACTTCCCTACCTTTTTACCCTGGCATCTTGCACAATGTCTGCCTCAAACTTACTTAGTTAATATTGTAGAATGCATTATTGAATGAAAGAAGGTTTGGAGCTCTCTCTCTCTCT
>NW_007791212.1:0-1888 GCF_000696425.1 Galeopterus variegatus
ACTGTTAGCTCATGCACAGAAATGTGCGGAACTGGGTGAATTTTCACAAGGTGAACACATCAGTGCAATCAGTACCCAGGTCAAGACAGAAGAATGTCGCCAGCACCCTAAGTCTCCTTCGTGCATCTCTCCGTTACTGTTCCCCAGCCCCAGGGAACCACTGTTCTGACTTCTAATGATCATAGACTAGTGTCAAAAGATAACACAGGAAAATGTCTTCAAGACCTTGAGGTGGGAAAATGTTTCTTCATCAGGACACAAGAAACACTAAGCATAAGAAAGATTTACACAATGAACTTCTTTAAAATTAAGAATTTCTGTTCATTTATTATGAAAATGAAAAGAAAGACTCAAGACTGGGAGAAGATATCTGTGATCACACACACACCCACTGATAAAGGAGTCATACAAAATCTATAAAGATCTCATACAAATCAACAGGAGAAAGATAGGTAACCAATAGAAAAATGAGCAAAATACTTGAATAGGCATATCAAAAAAGAGTACGTCCAAATGACCAATTAATAAATGAAAATGAATACTGACAGAATGCTGGTTTCTACACAGTTCTAAAGAAGAATCCATAATGTTTCAATTAATGATAAATAAATAAAAAAAGAAAAATCCATGAAGTGTTTTTTTTAAGTTTGAAATGTCCTTTTTTTAATTGAAAAATAATTGATTAAACATATTTGTGGGGTACGGAGTTGAATATCAATACCTATGTACAATGTGTGATGGTCAAATCATGACAACTGGAAGTTCATCATTAAAAAATGTAATCATTCCTTGTATCCATTTTTTTTTTCCCTTTTTTTGTCTTTTTTTCGTGTCCAGCAACGGACCGCAACCCTCAGTGTCGCGCCCGTACCGGACCGGGACCGGCAACGGGATCGCAACCCTCGGTGCTGCACCCGCCCCTCGCTCAGCCAGTGAGCGGGAACCGGTCTGTATGTGGGATCCGAACCCTCGGCAGGAGCGCCGCTGCACTCCCAAGCGGTGCACTGTAGCAGTGCGCCACCGGGCCGGCCCTGTATCCATTTTTTTTGAACAGTAAAAGTTATTGGGATCTTAAATTATAAGAAAAAAATTTCAATGTCAAAGTTCCAAAATAAAAAGAACTCATTTTGTGCAATGAACATAAGGAAAGACTACTGCATAGTTTTAAAAAAAAATTAAATAAAGCTTTTTTGAGGGTTGCATACTTTTATTAAATTGAATCTGAGCAATCCTACTCCTCTGGACTAAAACTAGTACTGACCAATTTAAAATTGTATTTAGTTTCTGGTAAGAATTAAAACAATGAAAACATAAATAGGTGAAAATTGCCTAATAATTCAAATGAACACAAACACACACACACAGACACACACACACACACACACACAAACTTTAGCCCTAACCCTTCTAACCATTCCTTGTTAACTAGGAGGCAAGATCATTTAGTCAGCCTGAGGGAGGAGATGGGAGGATCAAACGTTTGAGGAAAAGTGAAGAGTAGTTGAACTAGTCATGGTAGAGGATTAGCCAGAGAAAACAGCTGTTTAAGGCAATGTTGAATGCTGACTTGAGATTGACGATCATGAATTTGTTGTAGGAAAATACTACTCATTGGATGATTTTTCCAGCAGCTTTCGGCTGTCCAGCCTAGGCACAGAGAAGGTATATAAATGGGTTTATGTAGCATTGGAATTTTGTCAAATAGGTATGACAAAAGAACAGAGGAACAAGGTACTTTAGGATATTGGCAAGAGTGTGATAGAGAAGAGAGGGAAGTGAAGACAGAAGAGAGTTAATGGTTAAAAGGCTGATGGAGTGAAGGTTTCTAAGAGGTTAAAGACTGCCATAGTGTGAATAATTGGGCAAACAAGCTGGGAAGTTAGGGAGT
>NW_007791213.1:0-1888 GCF_000696425.1 Galeopterus variegatus
ACAGTTTACTACTTCTACTTTGTTTTTATTCTATATTTTAAACATTACTATACAATAAGAATAAAATCACTCACTAAAATTATTCACATGCATTTGCGTATGCATACATATATTAGTTGACAATCCATAATTTTGAGACAATACTAACAGTAAAGTGTAGACATAATGTTTAAAATGAATCCATGCATCTATCATTGCCTTTTATTAAAAATAGAATAAACTGAGACTATTTGTCTTTTGAATTTCCAAATTTCTTTATCATTGTTTCAAAAATGGTGATTACAAATATTCAAAATACTTTAAAATACTTTGTATATAGCAAAAAACACTTAGGTGTTTTTTATATTTATTTTTGCTAGATATTTTAATAATTTTGATTTTCTTTGAATTCTAAATAACCAGAAAATATTATAAATAAGCTCTTTATAGCTAATTTATTTAATAACAAAAATAATTACAAATAAAATTTAACTATCTCCTTCAATACTGCAGTCACACTGAATAATAATAAATAAAAGCTATGAGTAAGCCATTTGTAATATAACCAGATAAGAAATGTTCAATATCTTTCTGATTTTAATTAAGCCTAAAAATAATTTCAGCCTTAGTGATTATGGTTATACATGATTACTGTAACAGATAACTATAACTGTAATAGATAAAGGTTCCTAAAGTATATCCTCACCCCTACATGGAATTAGAAACACACCTTCTATTTTCCCATGATATATGGTATGTAACTCCAGTGTAAGCTTCCATCACATTTTTATCATCAGTTTTCTTTACTAGGCTGTTATCTCCTTGAGGGTAGAGACTGTCACTTTTTTTTTTAAAGCCAATTGACTAGCTGAGTGTCAAATCGTTGTTCTATAACTATTCATTAAATGATTGGATGGATAAACTTACTGTCTTTTTAGCATAATCTGTTGGAAGTCATGAGCATTGCAATCTCAGAAGATCAACTGGAGTGTCTGTATTAAATTCTCTTTTGAAAAAGTGAACTACATCTGTTGACCACTGAGTCACCATAGGCTTGTGTTTGAATTCCAGTTCACTCACTCAATAATTTTACTCGTGATTTATATGGCCATAACATTTATATAGATTTTAAAGAAAGAATAAACTTCTCACCATGTTTTATTTCCTTCCATAGGGACTTATCCCTTAATTTATTAAGTATCCACGAATTTCTTTTTCACTGCTTACCAATATAGCATGACATACAGAAAAAAAAAAAAAGAAAAGAAAAGAAGAAAAGGAAAGATGAAAGACATGTATCTAACTTTTCAAAAGTTCATTGTTCAGGAGACAAAATACACCAACACACAGGAGAGAGGTGGGGGGCAAGTGGGGAGAGGATAGAGGTGAGCGAAGAGTGAGAGAAAGAGAGAAACGCTAATTTATCAGCACCGCACTCTCCCGAGTGAGCCACAGGGCCGGCCCAGAAACGCTAATTTAAAAGTTTTGATACCACTTCTAAAATATTTGAGAGCACCATCAGTCTGTATTAAAGTTCAGAAAAAGAGAGGTTAGTGAACATTCTAAGGAGAAAACAGGAGCTACAAGGAATCTTGAAGAAAGGACTGAGTATGATAAGTCAATATTTTTTGTTAGCTTTCCCTGAAGAAGCAACCATTAGCTAATGTTTTGTGTACTAATGATTTATTTTAAAATTTTTCCTAAAACTGTGAGGTTAAAAGGACAGAAGGGAGGGAGAACAGAAGATTTTGATCTCAGGGAAAAATCAGTGTGTTCTTTCTGCCGGATTTCACAGAGGAACTCTGGAGTATGTTATAACCAGAGTTGCTCTGGGCTAAGACAAAGTATCAGGGGCTTTGACAGCCAAGAGAAAGTGACTACCCATCAGTCTTTAGGTAAAGGGTACAGG
>NW_007791214.1:0-1888 GCF_000696425.1 Galeopterus variegatus
GTGTTTGGATTTCTCTGGTCACTCCTAAATTGCAAGCAGGGACAGAGCTTAGGGAAGTTGTCAGTTATCAATCAAACCCTGGCCATTTTGGTTTGATTGTTATAGGGATATTGCTTGGCTTCATGGATCGTTTGTTAGAGATAGTGAGTGTTCTGACTTCCTACAAGTCTGACTTACAATAGACACCAGGCAGGCTTCCTGGGCCGGTTGCTACAGATTGTGGGTCAGAGTTCTGTTTTTATATATGTGCTGGCCACTGTGTATTCATATATCCAGGCTCTCACATGTCAAGGCTTTGCCCATGTTGCTTTCTCTGCATGAATCTCCTTTCCCTACTGCTCATGACTTTCTCCTTCTCACCTTTCAGGTCTCAGCTTAAATGTCACCTTCTCAGAAAGGCCTTCCCAGACCACCCTATCCAAAGTACATCCTTTGTTTTATTCCCCACCTGTCCCCCATATTGATGTTGTTTTATTTGTAAGACTCGCCAAAATTTGTAATTATTTCATTCATTTGTTTATTTTACTTGGCATTTTTATCCAACTTCCTGATTAGAATTGAAGGGGATCAGAATATGGCAACCCAAAATATGCTACTTTAGCATAAAAATTATTTTAACCTGAAGGCAATTGGGAATCAATTGATGCAGGAGGCGTTCTCTGCCCTCCCCTTCTACACCTAAAATTAGGGCATAAATCGCCCCTTGAGGAAGGTGACCCTCCTGTATCAAAGAGAGAAGAATGATTCTTATCATCAGAGACAGGGAGTTGAGTTGATGAGTTTGTATAATCAGACCTTACTAAAGTAGCCCTTATCTTCCATTGGTTCCCCCATATGTTGCCTAGCGATTTCCCCATAGTTGATCATCTCTTGAAGCCCAAACCCTCTTTCTTTTGTTAGAAAGGTGTGTAAGCCCCCAAGTCTAACCACTATTTTGAGTTTTAATGAACTCCTGTGCACATAGATATTAATAAAACTTGTGCCCCTTTGGAATCTGTCTTTGGTTGGTTTAATTTGCAGACCCCCAAGAACATAAGAGGGTAAAGAAAAACTTTTCCCTCCCTGACAGAATGGAAGGAGTTTCTCAAGAGTAGTGTTTGTTGGGGTCAGTGGAAGATAAAATAGAAAAGAGAGTAAGAGAAACAGATTAGGGAGAACCTTGTGTGTCATGCTTATGAGTGTAACCCTTGAGTTTACTGTGGGCCAGTGTTTCTCAGAGTGTGGCCTTTAGGCTGTGCTGTGGTTTAGAAATTTTGTCCCTTCTAAAGTCATGTTGAAACTTAATGCCCAATGTAATAGTATTAAGAGGTGGGAACTTAGGTGATTGGCAGAGCCCTCATGAGTGGGTTAACGGATTGATGGGTTATCATAGGAGTGGGTCAGTTATCATGAGAGTGGGTCTATTATAAAAGCCCATTTGGCTCTCAGTACACTGCTCTTGCCCTGTGATGCCTTCCCCCGTGGTATGACATAGTGCAAGTTCTTCACCCAAAGCCAACCACATCTTGAACTTCCCAGCCTCCAAAACCATAAAAATCAACAGCAAAAAACCCCACTTTTCTTTATAAATTATCCAGTCTCAGGTATTCTGTTACAGCAACAGAAAATGGACTAAGACAGGCTGCCTGCATCAGAATTATCTAACTAAGGTCTATTTGAGATGTAGCTTCCTGGGCTTCCTTCCAAATCCATTAAATGTGAATCTTTAGACAGTGGGGAGCTATCAAAATGATTTAAGATGAGATGTTCAAATTTAGGATGGAGCTTTAGAACAACTTTATCCCTAGTAAAGAAAGTAGTTGTAAAGATTCTGACCAGAGGGAGCAGGCTTGTAAATTGCCCCTCAGGGAGAGAAAGGTCTCTTAAAACACTATTAAACACTATTAAA
>NW_007791215.1:0-1888 GCF_000696425.1 Galeopterus variegatus
AAAAAAAAAAGTGTGAATCACACACAGATGTTATTTTCCAGAAACACTGCTTACAAAGGTAAATTGCTCACAACTTTTAGGGTTTACAGCAGGTATCACAGGATTTCAAATTTAGGTGGGGGAGGGGACTGTGTTCAGAGTCTTAAGAATATCCAAGGGATATGTGCATAATTACCTGAAATTGAAACCACTGTAGTTTAAACACTTGCTGAAAAGAAGACCTTTTATTTCATCTTCTCTATGGGCTGGTAGGGAAAAACAAAAACAAAAACAAAATCAACAACAACTAACAGAAGAACTTTTAATGTTGAATATGTATATTTGCAAAATATGAATTATCATCAGAAGAGTGAAGTCCTTTCACTGTTGCCGGTGCCCTGAGGAATTGGCCTTATTCTGGAAGAAAGGCACAGGGCCCCAGGTGAAATGGCCTTGACATTTCTTCAGACATTTTATTTGTATTTATAATAACTTATGAGAAGGTACTAGGAAAAACAGGAATCCTGGTTAAATATGCCTGAATGAATGAGACACTAGGCAAAGCAGGGGGAAGAGAAAAAGTGATCAAGCAAGAAATTGCAAGTATGAATTCCAAGCCAGTTTGGCTGGATAAGCCAAAAAGACAAAACAAAATTATCCAAAGAGTCTGTCAGAAAGTGGCCTTTAGTTCGTTTCAGTAGCAAGAAAACTGATCTTCTGATTTTAGGAACTACATCATGTGGGTTTAACTGCCGGCTCAGACACTTAGAACCAGGAAGCCTCAGTCAAGTCTCGTATGCTCTGTCTCAGTTTTCTCATCTATAAAATGGCAAAAAATAAAACTACTTTCTCTGCAGGGTTGTGTGAGGGTGGATTACACTAGAGTAGATTAAAGTCAGTTGTGTCTCTAAAGTATCTGACACATAGCAGGTCCTCAGTAAATGGTAGTTGTTATTATTTGATGTGCAATGAAACTGGGTATCTGGAGATGTTTTAAAATACAGGTTTTATTATTATTTAGGTAAGACCAACAGATCAGGAGCTGACTTTCATTGGAAAGATAGTTTGTGATAGCTGTGATCTGTGAAGCTCACAGATTGCAAGAGAAGGGGGCGTGCTATGCCACAGGGTATGGGGGTGAGACGTGGTGAGGGGATGGAGGAGATGGAGGGGGCACCTGGGGCTATTCAGGAGGCAGAAGGAGAGGGCAAAACTGTGGTTTCCAGGGGAAGGAAGGGCAAGGTAGGATAAGTAGGTTTAGATTTGCCAGTTTGAATAATTTCAGCAGGCTCTGGAGCCTAAGGGCTGCCCCTCTTGTCTGGTACCTGGTGCTAGGGTGAGGAAGGCAGGTGGATACTGGTCTGGGGAGTGAGAGACTCATAAAGGAGGTGGTTGGGGGAGGGGGGTGAGTTTGCACTTGAAACGTGCTCTCAGGTGAGTTGTTTACTATGTCTAGGAATTGACTAACCCTGGGAGAGGCAGGTCAAAGCATTGTAATATAGAAAAGTAAAAGCATGGTTAATACAGAAGAGAATCAAGCAGAGACCTTTGGAAATTTAAAAAGATATACTTCTGGATTTTATGGATGAGGAAGGCAAAAAGTGGTTGAGAAGAACTATCCAGAAGGGGATCATCAGAAACATTTTCAGACTACCTGAGATGACCCAGTACCAAATACTGAGAAAAGGACCTTGAAGCAAGACTAGCAAATACAGTTTTCACTTGGAAAAAGCACAATTAGAAAGGAGACTGAGGTGGGGGAAACCAAATCAGGCCCCAGTCCCGTTCTTCACTGTGGCTGCAAGATGTTGTCACTGCCCTGCCTGAAACCCTCTTACCACTTCCCACTGCACCTATAAAAAATGTCCAAGCTCCTCCACATGGCCAGCAGGGCCTCACTTAGTCTGGC
>NW_007791216.1:0-1888 GCF_000696425.1 Galeopterus variegatus
GTCAACAGCAAGATTAGCCAGACCAGGGTTATTGGGATCTGGGTGTAGACAAGGTGTAGACACAAGAAGTCCAAGAAAGCAATCCAAGAGGGCAGGATGCATCTGGAAGGTTTGTGCCTCCCTCCAGGGCTCTCAGGGGTGGGGTTGTCCTGTCTGGTATCAGACAGCAGGGCTTCAGTCATGGCCTCCAAGGATCTAGTGCAGAACTGTCAGCTGCAGCTGCACTGAGAATAACAAAACAGGATCTCAGTAACTAAGGGCAGAGGAGCAGACCTGGGGAAGGGAAGAAGACTGGAGCCCCAGCCCACAACTGGGGTCCAAGTCTGGGGCTTAAATGGCCCAGCACCAGAGGCCAGTAACTGCAGCCAGGGAATAAAGTCAGAGTGGGAGCAGAAAGGGTTACATGATGCCGAGTAAGGTTGAGGAACTATGGTTGTAGGACCAAGATTATAACTTAATGTTCAAATACAACATCAAAGGTAAAAATGGAGGGTTCGTTCTTCTAACATGCAACAACCTTGCTATGCTCTGGGGATACAGATGAATAAGACTATTCTCTGGTAGCAAGGAGCTCATAGCAAGTTGAAGGAGAACAGCCCTGTAAACTCATAGTTCAACAGGGTAGCTGGAGTGCTTTAATATTCAGAGGCACAAATGCTACAGGAGCTTAGAGGAAAGAGCCCCAGAAGGGCCAGGAAGGCTTCACAGAGGTGGTGACATTTTGAACTGTGTCTTGAATGAAGGATACAAGTTTCCTAAGTGGAGAAGAAGGAAAGGCATTCTGAACAGAGGGAATACTGTGGGTAAAGACAGCGTCCCATGAAGTATGGTGGCACATCCTCAGATTATGGGCATTGGTATGAGTGGAACTTAGGAGAAGAGTGAGAGAGAGGTATTCAAGGTGAGACAGAACAAGCCAGCAAGTGTCCATAGAGCTGAACATCTGGACCTGACCCACAGATTGCAAGGGGCCATTGAAAGTGTGAAATTAACTAAAGTTCTTTGATCATAAGCAACAGAAATCAGCCCTCACTTGCTGAAGCAAGAAAAAACATGTCATGGAAAGATAACAGGTGGCTCCCACACCTGAAGCGTAGCCAGAAGTCTAGGAAAGGGACGGAATCGTGGCTGCTCTGGGCTGCAGGCAACGGTCTCTGTAGGGAACTGCTAGCCAGGACAAATCAACTCCATCCCACTCCTCTGGCAAGTCACAGTCCAGGGGAGAAAGTCTGACACCAAGCTGGGGCCACATACCAGTCTCTTGGTCGGCAGTCCCACAAAGACCATGCAACATGGGTGGCACTTCCCTGAAAGGATATCAGGGTTCTAGAGTCAAAAGAAGGGGATTGCCTTGTGGCTGCCAAAAATTGATATGCATGCCTCAAGTGTTTATGCTGGGGAGTGACATAAAGGCGTAGAGCAGAGGTCAGCTCACTGTTTCTGTAAGGGGCCAGATAGTAAATATTTTCAGCCTTAAGGACCATACGGTCTCTGAGGCAACTACTCAGCTCTTCTGTTCCAGCACAAAAGCTGACATAGACGACATGTACACAAATGATGTGGCTGTGTTCCATGAAATCTGTATTAATATAAACAGGCAATAGGCCAGATAGACCCCTGGTTTAGAGCCATATTAGGATAGAAGAGGGATACAGAAGGGTAGAGACTGAAAGCAAGCAGACCGAATAAGAAACCATTCTCTCTATGAGAATGCATGCTATGAGATGTCCAACTGAGGGCAGCCTATTGGGGAAAACTCCCTACTTCCTTCTCTTTGGAATAAAGCCACCCCTAGTAAGAGTCCCTCTTACAAACTTTATTCTCATACGCATTAAGTGCTGTTTCTTCTTGCCTTTCACTCGTTCTGTAATTCTTTGTTTCTGTAGGG